>NC_053041.3:512363517-512666547 GCF_002575655.3 Aegilops tauschii subsp. strangulata
CGCCGCTGTGAAACTTGCAGGGGGCATCGAGAGTCTGCTCGTAGGAGAAGGCCGGCTGCCAAGCCGGCCTGCCGCCCTTCTTCTTGGGAGCCGGCCGCTCTTCGGGCTGCTCATCTTCGACAGTGGCCACCTGCCGACTGGTGGAAGGCGGCATAGGGGCCTTGCGCTTGTGGTCGTTCTGGTAGGGGCGTCGGTTGGAGTCACCAGCCGGCGTCTTGGGAGCCGGAGCGAGCACCTTCCCAGATGCGTCCACTCGGAGCTCGGTCTTCATCGAGGAGTCGGCCGTGGCGTACTTGTCTGCTATGACCAGCAGCTCGTCGAGGGTAGCCGGCTCGTCGCAGAGGAGTCGGTGCTTTAGGAGGGTGCCCTCTCGGCACCCGGCGGTGAAGTATTCGATGGCTTGAACCTCGTGCACCCCCTCGCAGGAGTTGCGGAGCTCGGCCCATCGCGTGAGGTAGTCGCGAGTCAATTCGCTGGGCCCTTGGACGCACAAGGAGAGCTGGCGGGGCTTTGGAGGCCGCTTGTACATGCTGGTGAAGTTGCGGACGAAGACTTCCGTGAAGTCCAGCCAGCTGTTGACGCTGTAGGGCTTGAGGCTGTTTAGCCAGGTGCGTGCCGTGCCTTGAAGCATGAGAGGGACGTACTTCACGGCTACGCGCCTGTTGCCTTTCGCAATGCTGACAGCAGTAGAGTAGTCGATGAGCCAATCTTCCAGCTTCACAGAGCCGTTGTACTTGGGCGTGTCTCTGGGGAGCGAGAACCCTTTGGGGAAGGGCTCGTCGCGGATGCGGAGGCCAAAGCAAGGCAGGCCGACATCGTCTTCTTCTTCTAACGCCAGGGACCGTGCTAGGTGGTCGATCCGGTGGCGGGCGTCGTTCTCGCTGACTCCTTCGCGGTGGCCTAGTCGGCCGCCGAGAGTCGGATGCGTGACAGGCGGCGGGGTGGGATATCTCTCCCCACGAGGTGGGGGAGGAGGCGGATTGCCTTGGCGCTCCACTGCTCGGGGGCGGCCTTCTACGTCGCGCTCGATGGTGATTCAAGTCCGGCTGCGGCTGGCAGCCGGCTCCTTGTCTTTCCTTGCGCGGGCGCCGCTCGCAGTCGGCGACCGGGATGTCGCGGCGTGTTCTCGGCATGGGGGAGGACTCTCAGCGCGGGCGCCGGCTTCATGTCGTTCTGCGGCCGCGTCGATCAGCTGCTGGATGTGCCTTGTCATGTAGGGGAGCTCATCAGCCCCCAGCCCGTTCAGCTCTTCTGCGGCCGCCTGAGCGGCTCGCAGATTCTTGAGCTGCGTGGCGTAAACTGGGCGGTCTGCCCCCAGCATGCTGGCGATGGCCGCGCCGCGCTTCTTGACGAGGCCGGCTCGGCTCGGCCCGCCATGAGGCGGCGTACCAAAGGCAGCGCGGTCGACTTCGCGCTGGTGAGCCTCGGTGAGGCATCTCATGGAGGCTATCTTCTAGCCCTCCGCGGTGAGGGCGAGGCGGCGTGCCTCCAGAGTCTCAGCGTCGGCCGGGATGGGGACGGACAAGTCATGCATCGCCGCTTGTAGGGCGTCGTGGGCGTTCTCGCCCGAGTCGGCGACGTGGGTGATGACCAGCACCTCAGTGACAGCGCTGCTGCCACTGTCAACTCGAGGGAGAGGGTCATCGAAGACTACCACGTCGGAGGGGTAGGCGTCGAGCGATGCCGTGTCGGAGTCGACAAGCATCAGGTCAGTGGAGCCGACTGACTCCAAGTCCACAGCAAGCTCACTGGAGTCGTAAAGCTGGTCGAGGAGGCTGACAAGGCGGCTCTCGGGGTAGTCCGTGCCCGCGTTGGACGCGGGCTCGTCGGAGATGCGAGACTCGCCAAGAAGATCAGCGAGGCAGCTCACCGCTCAGGCGTCGTCGACGCCTTGCAGCGCGTCGGGGCAAGCGCCATCGGGCGTAGCAGGCTGGCTACGCTCGCGGGGGAGGAAAAGCGTTCCCATCCAGAACAGATCCCCGGACGACGGTGCACCTGGCCCCACAGTGGGCGCCAAATGTCGGGTGGTAGGTGCGACATATGTCAACGGGTGGCTTATCATTGTGGGGGCCAATAAGACATCGCCGGTGCCTGGAAACGGGATGAGGCGAAGACATGCACGCCGGCGGATCTTACCCAGGTTCAGGGCTCTCCGTGGAGATAACACCCCTAGTCCTGCTCTGCGGGGTCTCCGCATGATCACTAGATCAGTACAAGTAGCTACAAGTGTTCCTTGAGTTGTTTGGCTAGAGGAAGAAGAAGGGCAAGGCTAGCTCTCCTTTTCTCTCTATGTGGTGTGTGAAACTCTATGAGATCAACCCTTTGCATGGGTGTCCCGGGGGGTTTATATAGGCCTACCCCCGAGGGGTACAATGGTAATCCGGCTGGGCGCGGGTCCCAGCCGTCAGTGTCTATGCTCGTCGGCTTCTCCGCCGGCCATTGGGGCCCGCCGACTGGTGGGTCCCGCCGGCTGCCGGCCTCTTGGCCGACAGGCCGGCCCCACCGCTTGGGGGCTTTGTTTGCGGCTGGTTACTATTGCCTCGCCTCTGGTGACGAGGGCTTTGTCGAGGTAAGCGTGGCTACAGTGCCGCCGCCTTGCGGGCTCTCACTGTAGCCTCACCTCGTCTTGTCTCCTTAATGAGGCACATGTTTCGAGGGAGGGAGGTAGCCGGCTATTGGGAGCCGGCCACGCCCCTGGCCGACTAGGGGAGGCCGGGCCGCCTTCGAGTGTCTCTCTGGCTAAAGGGGCCCGCCGCCCGCGGGCCGTACTGGCGCCTGTCGTGGGTGACATCAAGGTCAACATGGCTACAGTGCCGCGCCGGACGGGTGATGGCTGACCCGTACGGCGCCCTGTGACCATGTCTGTTCCGGGATTCGGCGATAGTGGGCTGTACTGCGGCCACGCCCCGTCCTATCGCCGTTATGTGGATGCAATCTTGGTGGGTGTAGTCTTGGCCGGCTTCTGGGAGTCAGCTTTCTTCATGGCCGGCTTCGGGGACTCGGTCCTCTTGGGGCCGGCTTCCTGGAGTCGGCCATCTCGTAGCTTTCTGGGGAGGGTTTCTAAGGCCTGATCGCCTTCTGGTAGTCGGCCCCGGGGGATAGCCGGCTGGGGGAAGGCGGCCCTGTGCTCTGTATGCTTGAAGGCTCGAATGGCCTGATAATTTTTCGAAGAGCCAGGGGGAGTCGGTTAGGCTACCCGTGGCCATTTACTCCGACAGTACTCCACCGTCGATTCCTCGACGGACAGACTCTTCTCTACCTCGACCTCAGCCACGCGCAACTCCTCCTCTCGGCGCTCCTCGATCTCCGCCGCCTCCTGCATCTCCAGCTCCCGCTCGGTGACCTCATGAGGAAGCAGGTACTCCATGGCCACCTCCTGCATCTTCTTGGAGTTCTATTCGATGTAACTCTTTTTGCGGTGTGTTTGTCGAGATCCGATGAATTGTGGGTTTATGATCAAGATTATCTATGAACAATATTTGAATCTCCTCTGAATTCTTTTATGTATGATTGGTTATCTTTGCAAGTCTCTTCGAATTATCAGTTTGGTTTGGCCTACTAGATTGATCTTTCTTGCAATGGGAGAAGTGCTTAGCTTTGGGTTCAATCTTGCGGTGTCCTTTCCCAATGACAGCAGGGGCAGCAAGGCACGTATTGTATTGTTGCCATCGAGGATAACAAGATGGGGTTTATATCATATTGCATGAGTTTATCCCTCTACATCATGTCATCTTACTTAAAGCATTACTCTGTTCTTATGAACTTAATACTCTAGATGCATGCTAGATAGCGGTCGATGTGTGGATTAATAGTAGTAGATGCAGAATCGTTTCGGTCTACTTGTCGCGGACGTGATGCCTATATACATGATCATACCTAGATATTCTCATAACTATGCTCAATTCTATCAATTGCTCGACAGTAATTCGTTTACCCACCGTAATACTTATGCTCTTGAGAGAAGCCACTAGTGAAACCTATGGCCCCCGGGTCTATTTTCCATCATATTAATCTTCCAACACTTAGCTATTTTTATTGCCGTTTATTTTACTTTGCATCTTTATCAAAAAAAATACCAAAAATATTATCTTATCATATCTATGAGATCTCACTCTCGTAAGTGACCGTGAAGGGATTGACAACCCCTTTATCGCGTTGGTTGCGAGGTTCTTATTTGTTTGTGTAGGTGTGTGGGACTTGTGCGTGATCTCCTACTGGATTGATGCCTTGGTTCTAAAAAACTGAGGGAAATACTTACGCTACTTTACTGCATCACCCTTTCCTCTTCAAGGGAAAACCAACGCAATGCTCAAGGGGTAGCAAGAAGGATTTCGGGCGCCGTTGCCGGGGAGATTCAAGCCAAGTCAAGACATACCAAGTACCCATCACAAACTCTTATCCCTCGCATTACATTATTTGCCATTTGCCTCTCGTTTTCCTCTCCCCCACTTCACCCTTGCCATTTTATTCGCCCTCTCTTTTCCGTTCGCCTCTTTTTCGCTTGCTTCTTGTTTGCTCGTGTGTTGGATTGCTTGCTTGTCACGATGGCTCAAGACAATACTAAATTGTGTGACTTTACCAATACCAACAACAATGATTTTCTTAGCACTCCGATTGCTCCTCTTACCGATGCTGAATCTTGTGAAATTAATGCTGCTTTGTTGAATCTTGTCATGAAAGATCAATTCGCCGGCCTTCCTAGTGAAGATGCCGCTACCCATCTAAATAGCTTCGTTGATTTGTGTGATATGCAAAAGAAGAAAGATGTGGACAATGATATTGTTAAATTGAAGCTATTTCCTTTTTCGCTTAGAGATCGTGCTAAAGGTTGGTTTTCGTCTTTGCCTAAAAATAGTATTGATTCATGGAATAAGTGCAAAGATGCTTTTATCTCTAAGTATTTTCCTCCCGCTAAGATCATCTCTCTTAGAAACGATATCATGAATTTTAAGCAACTTGATCATGAACATGCTGCACAAGCTTGGGAGAGGATGAAATTAATGATACGTAATTGCCCTACACATAGTTTGAATCTTTAGATGATTATACAAAAAATTTATGCCGAATTGAATTTTGCTTCCAGAAATCTTTTAGATTCGGCCGCGCGAGGCACTTTTATGGAAATCACTTTAGGAGAAGCTACTAAACTCCTAGACAATATTATAGTTAATTATTCTCAATGGCACACTGAAAGATCTACTAGTAAAAAGGTGCATGCAATAGAAGAAATTAATGTTTTGAGTGGAAAGATGGATGAACTTATGAAATTATTTACTAATAAGAATGTTTCTTCTGATCCTAATGATGTGCCTTTGTCTACCTTGATTGAGAATAATAATGAATCTATGGATGTTAATTTTGTTGGTAGGAATAATTTTGGTAACAACGCGTATAGAGGAAACTTTATTCCTAGGTCGTTCCCTAGTAATTCCTCTAATAATTATGGTAATTCCTACAACAATTCTTATGCAAATTTTAATAAGATTCCCTCTGAATTTGAGACTAGTGTTAAGAAGTTTATGAATTCACAAAAGAATTTCAATGCTTTGCTTGAAGAAAAATTGCTTAAGGTTGATGAATTGGCTAGGAACGTTGATAGAATTTCTCTTGATGTTGATTCTTTGAAACTTAGATCTATTCCACCTAAGCATGATATCAATGAGTCTCTCAAAGCCATGAGAATTTCCATTGATGAGTGCAAAGAAAGAACCGCTAGGATGCGTGCTAAGAAAGATTGCTTTGTGACAGCGTGTTCTTCTAGTTTCTATGAAAATAAAGATGAAGATCTAAAAGTTATTGATGTGTCTCCTATTAAATCTTTGTTTTGCAATATGAATCTGGATAATGATGGGACTGGAGATGAGTCACCTTTACCTAGGAGGCGTCCCAAAAATTCGGAGTTTTTAGATCTTGATGCAAAAATTGGTAAAAGTGGGATTTAAGAGATCAAAACTTTAGATATTAATGAACCCACTATTCTGGATTTCAAGGAATTTAATTACGATAATTTCTCTTTGATAGATGGTATTTCCTTGTTGCAATCCCTGCTAAATTCTCCTCATGCTTATACTCAAAATAAAGCTTTTACCAAACATATCGTTGATGATTTAATGCAATCTTATGAAGAAAAACTTGAGTTGGAAGTTTCTATCCCTAGAAAACTTTATGATGAGTGGGTACCTACTATTAAAATTAAAATTAAAGATCATGAATGCTATGCTTTGTGTGATTTGGGTGCTAGTGTTTCATGATTCCAAAAACTTTGTGTGATTTGTTAGGTTTCCGCGAATTTGATGATTGCTCTTTAAACTTGCACCTTGCGGATTCCACTATTAAGAAACCTATGGGAAGAATTAATGATGTTCTTATTGTTGCAAATAGGAACTATGTGCCCGTAGATTTTATTGTTCTTGATATAGATTGCAATCCTTCATGTCCTATTATTCTTGGTAGACCTTTCCTTAGAACGATTGGTGCAATTATTGATATGAAGGAAGGGAATATTAGATTCCAATTTCCATTAAGGAAAGTCATGGAACACTTCCCTGGAAAGAAAATAAAATTACCTTATGAATCTATTATGAGATCCACTTATGGATTGCCTTCCAAATATGGCAATACCTAGATCTATCCTCGCTTTTATGCCTAGCTAGGGGCGTTAAACGTTAGCGCTTGTTGGGAGGCAACCCAATTTTATTTTAGTTTTGCTTTTTGCTTCTGTTTAGGAATAAATATGTGATCTAGCCTCTGGTTAGATTTTTTTTATGTTTTAATAAGTGTTTGTGCCAAGTTAAACCTATAGGATCTTCTTGGATGATAGTTATTTGATTTTGCTGAAAATTCCAGAAACTTTCTGTTCACGAAAACAATTGTTTAAAATCACCAGAACGTGATAAAATACTGATTCCAATTGCAGTAGATCAATAAACAAATTTTCTAGGTCTTCCTATTTTGGTAGATTTTTCTGAGTTTCAGAAGTTTGCGTTAGTTACAGATTACTACAGACTGTTCTGTTTTGACAGATTCTATTTTTCGTGTGTTGTTTGCTTATTTTGATGAATCTATGGCTAGTAAAAGAGTTTATAAACCATAGAAAAGTTGGAATACAATAGGTTTAGCACCAATCTCTACTCCTAATGGACGAGTTGGTGAATAGTCTCCGCGGTTTTTTTTCGCTGGTTTTTTTTCGTCTCTCCTCCCACCACCCCCTCCCACCCTGGTCCGCGGTTTATTTTCGCTGGTTTTTTTGTCTCTCCTCCCACCACCCCCTCCCACCCTGGTCCACGGTTTATTTTCGCTGGGTTTTTTCGTCTCTCCTCCCACCACCCCCTCCCACCCTGGTCCATCTGTTTATTTTTCTCTCCACTCTTTATTACAACCAGAACTTTCCTAACGTATAACAAATCATGGATCTAACTTCCTTAAATTATGCAAATCAATCGATTCCTTTTATTGGTTCAATTTGTCTTAGGAAACAAATAACAGATTTTCAGGAAACAAATAATACATTTTAATCTAACTTTCCTAACTTATCTAAATCAATCAATTTCTCTTATTAGTGAAATTTGTTTTAGGAAACAAATAACAGACACGTCACAACTTTCCTCCAAATAAATAGTTTCTTAACATTTGCAAACTTTCCTAATCAGACACGTCACAAACGGGCAGGTACTGATATCACGTTACCAAACAATAAAACCCCATTTGCATAGAAATTAGTTCAAAAATCCTAACTTTCCTAAATTTTTACCTTTCCTTGATAACAACCAATATTTCCTATGTTTTCCACCTATTGAAGGAAATCACCCCTCCATCGATATTACCATTTTTTTGAACTGAGATCACTGGGTTATGATTCTTTTTTGCGATTCTTTCCAATTGTGACCTCTCCTTCCACTCCGGCTCCTTCTCGCATAAACACCTCCACCACAGCCAGGTGACACCGCCCCAGACCTCCTGCCTCTCCACACCTTCTCCGCCACCTCCTTCTCGTACTCCATTAACAATCCCTCCGCCACATTTGTCCACGGCGGTGTCGAGGGCATGGCGCAGCAGTGTACCAGTGGTAGAGCAGCCCATAGCAGCAGGAAGCAACACGCAGCAGGCGAGGCGAGCGGCCGACGGTGGAGGGCAGAGATGCGGCCGGCGTGGGTGAGGGGGCGGCCGGCAGAAGATGGCCACCACTAGAGGCGGCGCGAGGTAGGGGCGCGACAACGGGGCGAGCAAAGGGATAGGCGGCAGCAGACGGGCCAAGCGCAGCCAGCGAGAGTGTGGCGCGCGGCCAGGGTGTGTGTCGCGCGGGGCACAGTGGTGCGGTGGCTGTGGCGAGCGCGACGGAAGCGGCGGGCACGACCGGCGCGGTGTAGCACGTGCATGGGCATGGAGAGGGAGTGGCCCCGCGGGCGCGGAAGAAGAGCGGCAGGCTCAGGCATGGGCGTGCATAGGAGCGGGCATGTGCCACGGGGTCAATCCGAGGAGCTCGGTGGCTACCCCTGCAATGGCCATGGCGGACGGCGGTTCTCGGCCATGACGAAATACCTAACAAGAGCAAACGAGAGGGGAAACAGGGGAAAGGCAAGAGGAGATCATGGCGGTGTCAATGGCGCCCTAGGGGAAGACATGGGAGCTCGGGGCGGCGCGGATCGAATGGCAATGTCGCGGTGGCCCAAGGTTGAGGAAGACGGCATCGACGTCGATGCGGGGGTGCTGGACTTGATCTCGTTCGCGCAGACGAAGTAGCGAAGGCGTTCGGAGCTCCTCAACAAGCTCCTAGCCCACAGGGAGGGCAGTGGCCGTGTGGACGGGGTCGGTCATGGTGGTCGTGGCGTCTGACTTCGTCCAGATCGACGGGATCGAGCGAGCGAGGAGGAGAAGTGGATTTGGGAGGGGCGTCGAGGAGGAGTGAGGCCATGGGGGCAGGGAAGGCAGGGCATCACCCTTATCCATTCCTCTTCGATGCTAGCGAGGTGGTCGGGCGGGAGCCCGGCTCTGTAGCGACGCGGCTCGGGGAACAGGAGAAGACGACCGCGCGGGGACTGGACCGCTGAGCCGGTTCGGTGGCAAGGCCCGGGGGCCAGGGCGAATCCCCTTTTACATCGTCCTTTTGGTTTTTCAATGTATTCTAATCTGTTTCTCCTTTTTAACACCGTTTTCTATTTATTCTTATCAACTAAATGATCTCTACTACTAATGTCTCAGTTGGTAGTCTCCGTTCTGGGTTTATTTTCGTCCCACCTCTCGAGTGAGGGAGAGGGGGAGAGAGAGTGAGGAAGAGGGAGGGAGAGGGTGTGTGTGTGAGAATTTGATGGTAAAAAAGGTCGTCAATGTCACTTAATATGTATGAGAATATTAAATGTAATATTAACATAATTGATATTGAACTTTTAAAGTTAATGTGGCCCCGTTGCAACGCACGGGCGTTCTTCTAGTATAAATAAAGAATGAGTTCAATACAGTACCTCGAAGTGGTGTTTTGTTTTCTTTCGCTAACGGAGCTCACAAGATTTTCTGTTGAGTTTTGTGTTGTGAAGTTTTCAAGTTTTGGGTAAAAGATTTGATGGATTATGGAACAAGGAGTGGCAAGAGCCTAAGCTTGAGGATGCCCATGGCACCCCAAGATAATCTAAGGACACCAAAAAGCCAAAGCTTGGGGATGCCCCGGAAGGCATCCCCTCTTTCGTCTTCGTCCATCGATAACTTTACTTGGAGCTATATTTTTATTCACCACATGATATGTGTTTTGCTTGGAGCGTCTTGTATGATTTGAGTCTTTGTTTGTTAGTTTGCCACAATCATCCTTGCTGTACACACCTTTTGAGAGAGAGACACATGATTCGGAATTTATTAGAATTCTCTATGTGCTTCACTTATATCTTTTAGAGCACGGCGGTGGTTTTGTTTTATAGAAATTATTGTGCTCTCATGCTTCACTTATATTATTTTGAGAGTCCTACAAAACAGCATGGTAATTTGCTTAAATTGAGAAACTGGTAGGCATCCAAGATTAGTAAAAAAAATCTTATGAGTGTGTTGAATACTATGAGAAGTTTGATGCTTGATAATTGTTTTGAGATATGAAGATGGTGATATTAGAGTCATGCTAGTTGAGTAGTTGTGAATTTGAGAAATACTTGTGTTAAAGTTTGTGATTCCCGTAGCATGCACGTATGGTGAACCGTTATGTGATGAAGTCGGAGCATGATTTATTTATTGATTGTCTTCCTTATGAGTGGCGGTCGGGGACGAGCGATGGTATTTTCCTACCAATCTATCCCCCTAGGAGCATGCACGTAATACTTTGCTTTGATAACTTGTAGATTTTTGCAACAAGTATATGAGTTCTTTACGACTAATGTTGAGTCCATGGATTGTACGCACTTCCTTCCTTCCACCATTGCTAGCCTCTCTAATACCGTGCACTTTTCGCCGGTATCATACACCCACCATATACCTTCCTCAAAACATCCACCATACCTACCTATCATGGCATTTCCATAGCCATTCCGAGATATATTGCCATGCAACTTACCACCTTTCCATTTACTATGACACGCTCCATCATTTTCATATTGCTTTGCATGATCATGTAGTTGACATCGTATTTGTGGCAAAGCCACCGTTCATAATTCTTTCATACATGTCACTCTTGATTCATTGCATATCCCGGTACACCGCCGGAGGCATTCACATAGAGTCATATTTTGTTCTGAGTTTTGAGTTGTAATTCTTGAGTTGTAAAGAAAATAAAAGTGTGATGATCATCATTATTAGAGCATTCTCCCAAGTGATGAAAGGATGATGGAGACTATGATTCCCCCACAAGTCGGGATGAGACTCCGGACGAAAAATAGAAAAAAAAGGCCATAAAAAAGAGAAAAGGCCCAAATAAAAAAATGAGAGAAAAAGAGAGAGGGGACAATGCTACTATCCTTTTACCACACTTGTGCTTCAAAGTAGCACCATGATCTTCATGATAGAGAGTCTCCAATGTTATCACTTTCATATACTAGTGGGAATTTTTCATTATAGAACTTGGCTTGTATATTCCAATGATGGGCTTCCTCAAAATGCCCTAGGTCTTCGTGAGCAAGCGAGTTGGATGCACACCCACTTAGTTTCTCTTGTTGAGCTTTCATATACGTATAGCTCTAGTGCATCCGTTGCATGGCAATCCCTACTCACTCACATTGATATCTATTGATGGGCATCTCCATAGCCCGTTGATATGCCTAGTTGATGTGAGACTATCTTCTCCTTTTTGTCTTATCCACAACCACCATTCTATTCCACATATAGTTCTATGTCCATGGCTCACGCTCATGTATTGCGTGAAGATTGAAAAAGTTTGAGAACACCAAAAGTATGAAACAATTGCTTGGCTTGTCATCGGGGTTGTGCATGATTTAAATATTTTGTGTGGTGAAGATAGAGCATAGCCAGACTATATGATTTTGTAGGGATAACTTTCTTTTGGCCATGTTACTTTGAGAAGACATAGTTGCTTAGTTAGTACGCTTGAAGTATTATTATTTTTATGTCAATATTAAACTTTTGTCTTGAATCTTTCGGATCTGAATATTCATACTACAACTAAGAGAATTACATTGAAAATTATGCTAAGTAGCATTCCATATCAAAAATTCTGTTTTATCATTTACCTACTCGAGGACGAGTAGGAATTAACCTTGGGGATGCTTGATACGTCTCCAACGTATCTATAATTTTTTATTGTTCCATGCTATATTATATTCTGTTTTGGATGTTTAATGGGCTTTATTATACACTTTTATATTATTTTTGGGACTAACCTATTAACCGAAGGCCCAGCCCAAATTGCTGTTTTTTTGCCTATTTCAGTGTTTCGTAGAAAAAGAATATCAAACGGAGTCCAAACGGAATGGAACCTTCGGGAACATGATTTTCGGAACAAATCAACGTAAAGCAATCAACGAGGAGAGCACGAGGCAGGGGGCGCGCCTACCCCTTCCCCCCCAGGCGCGCCCTCCACCCTCGTGGGGCCCACGTTGCTCCACCGACGTACTTCTTCCTCCTATATATACCTACGTACCCCCAAACCATCAGAAGCATCCACGAAAACCTAGTTCCACCACCGCAACCTTCTTTACCCGTGAGATCCCATCTTGGGGCCTTTTCCGGCGCTCCGCCGGAAGGGGCTTTGATCACGGAAGGCTTCTACATCAACACCATAGCATGTCCGATGATGTGTGAGTAGTTTACCTCAGACCTTAGGGTCCATAGTTATTAGCTAGATGGCTTCTTCTCTCTCTTTGGATCTCAATACAAAGTTCTCCTCGATTCTCTTGGAGATCTATACGATGTAATCTTCTTTTGTGGTGTGTTTGTCGAGATCCGATGAATTGTGGGTTTATGATCAAGATTATCTATGAACATTTGAATCTCCTCTGAATTCTTTTATGTATGATTGGTTATCTTTGCAAGTCTCTTCGAATTATTAGTTTGGTTTGGCCTACTAGATTGATCTTTCTTGCAATGGGAGAAGTGCTTAGCTTTGGGTTCAATCTTGCGATGTCCTTTCCCAGTGACAGCAGGGGCAGCAAGGCACGTATTGTATTGTTGCCATCGAGGATAACAAGATGGGGTTTATATCATATTGCATGAGTTTATCCCTCTACATCATGTCATCTTACTTAAAGCATTACTCTGTTCTTATGAAATTAATACTCTAGATGCATGCTGGATAGCTGTTGATGTGTGGAGTAATAGTAGTAGATGCAGAATCGTTTCGCTCTACTTGTCACGGCCGTGATGCCTATATACATGATCATACCTAGATATTCTCATAACTATGCTCAATTCTATCAATTGCTCGACAGTAATTCGTTTACCCACCGTAATACTTATGCTCTTGAGAGAAGCCACTAGTGAAACCTATGGCCCCCGGGTCTATTTTCCATCATATTAATCTTCCAACACTTAGCTATTTTTATTGCCGTTTATTTTACTTTGCATCTTTATCATAAAAATACCAAAAATATTATTTTATCATATCTATCAGATCTCACTCTCGTAAGTGACCGTGAAGGGATTGACAACCCCTTTATCGCGTTGGTTGCGAGGTTCTTATTTGTTTGTGTAGGTGCGAGGGACTTGTGCGTGATCTCCTACGGATTGATACCTTGGTTCTCAAAAACTGAGGGAAATACTTATGCTACTTTACTGCATCACCCTTTCCTCTTCAAGGGAAAACCAACACAGTGCTCAAGAGGTAGCAGCGTGGATGGACTCGACCCGGGCCAGGGCGACATCAGCGGCACGGACGGCAGCTCGAGCGCTCTCGGCGTTTGCAGCTGCCCTCGCAGCAGCAGCTGCAGCCGTCTCGGCTGCTGCAGCTGCCCTGTCGGCTGCCACAGACTCCCTCTCGGCGGAAGCGGCCGCGCTCAATGCGGATGCGGCGGCACTCTCGGCATAGGCGGCGGCGCTCGGGGGGACGCGGCCATCGTACGGGCCTTCACGAAGCGTTTCCATGGCATCATCTTTGCAAGAAGGGGGTGCGGGAATGGGGATCGGGATTCGTGGACTCAGGGGTTGCCGGCACTAGAGCAGACGAGCCGGCGAAGCTTAAGGAGGGAGACTTAAATAGACCCAGATATTTTCATCGCAAACGGTTCCTAGAAAACAACCGTGTGTGATGTTGTACATATTTTTTATTTGCTGTGAAAGTCGAATTTGGAATAAAGTGCCAACGGATGGTGTTTTAAATGAATGAGAAGTTTTGTAGTACTAATACAACTGTCATGTCAAATTTTGGAAAAATTCAGGGGTCATTTGACCTTCTGAACTACATGTACATGCAACAACTAACCATAACGGTTTGAAAACTCATATTTCGTATACTTGTGTGCGATTTAATTCCATGTGCAGTAAATTGGAAGGAATTTTCAAACATATTGGTCTAACGGCTCTGACACAATTAAGCATGGAGTGACATGGCATTTTAATTCCAAAAAATTAAAAAATCAGAAACACATGAAACCTTGGTTGATGTAATGTCATGCCACCAAGATGATGTGGTAAAAAAATTGGCATGTTTGACCAAAGTTAGGACACGCACCCCTCACAAACCGGAGCAACTCACTAGAAGGCTCGTGGTTCCGAGAGGGAACAATGCATGTTTGATGACGAATGGGAGATAGCTTCCTCTTACGGCCTTCAAATGTTTTTCTACGTCTAACGTGCACTACTACAACTGTAATGTGAAATTTTTGAAAATTCTAGGGGCTATTTAACCTTTTAAAGACATTTAAGTGATTTTCTAGCCATTTAATGACCGTAGTTCAAATTTGAACTACATCTACATGCAACACGTAAGCAAAACAGTTTGAAAAATCATATTTGTGTACTTGTGTGCGAGTTAATTCCATGTGCAGTAAACTAGAAGGAATTTTCAAACATATTTGTATCACGACATGGACACATATGCATGAATAAGTATGCATGGAGTGGCATGGCATTTTAATTCCAAAAAAACAGAAACACATGAAACCTTTGTTGATGTAATGTCATGCCACCAAGATGACGTGGTAAAGAATTTGGCATGTTTGACGAAAGTTTGGACACACACCCCTCACAAACCGGAGCAACTCGCTACAAGGTTCGTGGTTCCGAGAGGGAACAACGCATCTTTGATGACGAACGGGAGATAGCTTCCTCTTACGGCCTTCATTTTTTTCTATGTCTAATGTGCACTACTACAACTGTAATGTGAAATTTTGGAAAATTCTAGGGGTCATTTGACCTTTTAAAGACATTTAAGTGATTTTCTAACCATTTAATGACTGTAATTCAAATTTGAACTACATGCAACACCTAAACCAAACGGTTTGAAAAATCATATCTGTGTACTTGTGTGCGAGTTAATTCCATGTGCAGTAAATTAGAAGGAATTTTCATACATATTGGTCTCATGACATGGACACATGCATACGTATGCATGGAGTGACATGGCATTTTAATTCAAAAATATAGAAAAATGATCAGAAACACATGAAACCTTGGTTGATGTAATGTCATGCCACCAAGATGATGTGGTAAAGAAATTGACATGTTTGACGAACGTTTGGACACACACCCCTCACAAACCGGAGCAACTCGCTAGAAGGTTCGTGGTTCCGAGAGGGAACAATGCATGTTTGATGATGAACGGGAGATAGCTTCCTCTTACGACCTTCAAATTTTTCCCTATGTTTAACGTGCACTAATACAACTGTCATGTGAAAATTTGGTAAATTTCAGGGGTCATTTGACCTTTTAAAGACATTTAAGTGATTTTCTAACCATTTAATGACCGTAATTCAAATTTGAACTACATCTACATGAGATGCCTAACCATAACGGTTTGAAAAATAATATTTTTGTGTACTTGTGTGTGAGTTAATTCCATGTGCATTAAATTAGAAGGAATTTTCAAACATATTGGTGTCAAGGCATGGGCACATGCATGGAGTGCATGCCATGGCATTTTAATTCCAAAAAATTAAAAAATGATCAGAAAAACATGAAACCTTGCTTGATTTAATGTCATGCCACCAAGATGATGTGGTAAAGAAATTGGCATGTTTGACGAAAGTTGGGACACACACCCCTCACAAACCGGAGCAACTCGCTAGAAGGTTCGTGGTTCCGAGTGGGAACAATGCATGTTTGATGACGAACGGGAGATAGCTTCCTCTTACGGCCTTGAAATTTTTTCTACGTCTAACGTGCACTACTACAACTTTAATGTGAAATTTTGGAAAATTCTAGGGGTCATTTGACCTTTCAAAGACGTTTAAGTGATTTTCTAACCATTTAATCACCGTAATTCAAATTTGAACTACATCTACATGCAACGCCTAACCAAAACGGTTTGAAAAATCATATCTGTGTACTTGTGTGCGAGTTAATTCCATGTGTAGTAAATTAGAAGGAATTTTCAAACATATTGGTCTCACGACATGGACACATGCATACGTATGCATGGAGTGACATGGCATTTTAATTCAAAAAATTAGAAAAATGATCAGAAACACATGAAACTTTGGTTGATGTAATGCCATGCCACCAAGATGATGTGGTAAAGAAATTGGCATGTTTGACGAACGTTTGGACACATGCCCCTCACAAACCGGAGCAACTCGCTAGAAGGTTTCGTGGTTCCGAGAGGGAACAATGCATGTTTGATGAGGAACGGGAGACAACTTCCTCTTACGGCCTTCAAATTTTTTCCTACGTTTAACGTGCAACTGTCATGTGAAAATTTGGTAAATTTCAAGGGTCATTGACCTTCTAAAGACATTGAAGTGATTTTCTAACCATTTAATGACCGTAATTCAAATTTGAACTACATGGAATTTTCAAACATATTGGTGTCAAGGCATGGGCGCATGCATGGAGTGCATGCCATGGCATTTTAATTCCAAAAAATAAAAAAATGATCAGAAAAACATGAAACCTTGCTTGATTTAATGTCATGCCACCAAGATGATGTGGTAAAAAAATTGGCCTGTTTGACAAAAGTTTGGATACACACCCCTCACAAACCGGAGCAACTCACTAGAAGGTTCGTGGTTTCGAGAGGGAACAATGCATGTTTGCTGACGGACGGGAGATAGCTTCCTTTTATGACCTTCAGATTTTTTTCCTACGTTTAACGTGCACTAATACAACTGTCATGTGAAAATTTGGAAATTTTCAGTGGTCATTTGACATTTTAAACACATTTAAGTGATTTTCTAACCATTTAATGACCGTAATTCAAATTTGAACTACATCTACACGCAACGCCTAACCAAAATGGTTTGAAAAATCATATTTTTGTGTACTTGTATGCGAGTTAAAAAATCATCAGACGATGTAAATATCTGGTGTTCAAAAAAGAAAATGTAAAGATCTAGCAAGACAACCGGCCCCCACACGATTGGCACTCTATCTCGCGGCTCGAGGTTTGGTAGGTGATTGGCGGGGATCATTAATCAGACACGGTTCTGTATTAGAAACCGTCAGCTATTATGTTCACACACGGATTTGCTGCAGGAATTGTGTGTAATTCAAACTACAGTACTCGTAAATTCCGGTGACCGGCGTGTGTACTGTCCCTGTCGATCTAGATTCTGGCCGCCAATAAATACTACCTTGCTCACGTCGTCCCGCCTGCATTCTCATCTACATCCTCCCCTCGCTCGCCCTCTCTCTCTCAAATCTCTGACATGGCGCCGCCGGTCTGCCCACGCGCCGACGAGGCGTCGCCGCCCCCCAAGGACGCTCACTCGATTAGCAACGACGAGGACCCCTACGCGCCGCCTGAAGAGGTTGCGCCGGACCCCCCAAGTTTGGATTGGTTTTGGTGCCAGTACAATCTTTTTCTATGGAAGTCGCTGCCGCCGGCTGAGAAAGCCAGGCAAGTGGCGTTCAAGAAGGAGATGGCGAAGGAGGAAGCCAGGTACCAGGCGGCCTGTGAAGCCCGTGATGTCGCCTGGAAAAAGGAGGCGGCGGAGCTTTGGGGGTGGGCGCGTCATCGTGCCGAGGAGGTGTACGAAGACGGGTACTTCGCGAGGAAGGTCATAGGCGCTGGGCGCCTCATCGCTGCGTGGAGGTGGGCCGATAAGCTCCAGCGTGCCACCGACGAGGAGCTCTGGTGGGCGCCCACTGAAATGGCAAGATCGGCCGTGCGCGTCCGCCAGCAAGAGGCGGATCGGTACGTCAAGCGCTGCGAGGCAGAGGAGTCGGTGTACTGCCTCCACACTGGGAAAACGCTGCGCACCAGGGAGCTGCTGGCGAGGGGCTGCCGGAATACTGGCCCCAGGAGGGATTATTAGTTTTAGTATTGTTCATATTCAATTTTATGCATTGTACCTAGTAGTTAAGTATCATCACGTATATGTGATGATATTATATATATATATATATATATATATATATATTCTGTGATGATCTAATGAACAATTAATATATATATTATGAATTCCATTTTCTATCTGTTTTTGTATACTAATTTGAATCTAGCTGTTATCATCCACATATATGGAATGGAAAGCGTATAGACACACATTGAAACAGAACATATAAGAATGGAAAACAGAGTACACACATTGAAACAGAGCAATAAACAGAGCAATACTATGATTGCTGTGAATACAAAGCTATCCACGTCCATGAGACTATGACCAGCAGCCCTTGCCTAGGGTAGCTCTTGGCTCTGCCTGAACTCGTGCAGGCGTTCGTCCAAGCGGTCGACACGCTCACGGTACATCTGGAGCGCGATCTCGAGCTCCAAGTTGGCTATTTCATCGAAGATCACTAGCTCGAGGATGCGACGGCCATGTTCCTCTGCTGCGCCTAGGTGGACACCTAGGCCAAGGAGGCGGTCGAGCCTACGGACCAGCGCATTGGCATCCAGTGGGCCGCGGACAAGGCGAACGGCGGCACCCATGCGAACGGCGTGGCGGGCGTCCGGTGCAAGTACGGCGCGGCCGGCCTCTGGTGCAAGTATGGCGCTGAGGGCCTCTGCCCACTCCTAGTGAGGAATGGGGGTACTAACGGGACGTGTACCCAGCTGCGACGCCGTGTCGACAGCAGGCAAGCGCCGATGGATCCGATCTTGCAGTGCGGCGCGCCGCGCCTCTCGCTCTGCGGCACTCCAACGGTCTCGCCGTGCGCCGAGCCGCAGCCTATCGGCGCGGACGCGCCTAGCTTGCTCTGCGGCGCGCCATCGATCATGTTGTGCGGCGAGCTGGAGCCTGTCGGCGCTGACATGCCTATCTTGATCCGCGGCGCTCAAGCGCCATGCGCCAAAGGTCTGCTCAACCCTGGCAATGACGCGCATCACGGCGTCATCCATCGCGTTGTCGGGGAGCGCCTCGGCCTCGACGGGTCGTGGCGCCTGCTCGTTTTCCTTGTCGACGAGGTTGATGGCAGAGGCGACACTTTGGTGGGTTGGCATGCTTGGAAAAGGTGGATGTGGTACAGGCTGCGCTTGTCGCCTCCGTGCGTCGCGCGCCCCCTCTGCGCAATATAGCAGGGTGGCGGGAAACAGGTGAGGAAATGGCGGGAAACGGTGGCGTGTTCATAAAACGCCATCAATTAATGGAAACTTAGCATTGAGCTAGCACAAGAAGTAGTTATGATCAGATGAACACGGACCACACTAGGGAACCCGTCGGTGATGAATTCATCAATCCCAAACGGTTGAATACTAGCAAGCGTTTGCCCACAACACACACGGCCTATTCCATCACAAATAGGTCGGATGGATCAACTGTATGCCACGTATCGCACATTGTCAAAAAGTAATGTGGTAGACCTTCTTTAACATGTGTTAAAAAATAAAAAATAAAAAACAAGGACCTCGAGGTTAAATTAGCTGAGGGAATGGGGCATTTCGGTCATTTGACCAAAATAACCCATCCCATCAGCTAATTTAACATCGACACAACTTCCCATCCAGTCACCCATCCGATGGCTGCTCCAGTCTGAGCACACTTAACTTGATAGTTTTCTTACATGAGCTACTGGTGGAACAGCTAGTCCTTGCTGATAGGAATGCCTCTTCGCATCCTTATGGCGTATCCGGATGACCGCGCGTCCCACAATGGCCAATAGATGTTGTGTAGACAGAGAATATCACATACGTCTTATTGGAAGCAATCGTCTGCGTTATTATCGGTCTTCGCACACATTTCTGATTATAGACCTGTTTGCCGCGTATCACACTCATCTTGTTATATTGAACCGTTTCTGTTCTCTTGCCTAATCACAAACAGTTCATCCAAGTGAACCGTATGCTGTACATCGCACACACCTTGATTGGGCTGACTGTTTCTTTTGTGTTGCCTAATCACAAACAGTTCATCCGAGTGAACTGTATGATGTACATCGCACACACCTTCATCTGGCTGCCCGTTTCTTTTGTTCCTCCTCATCGCAAACAGTTAATTGAACTGAACCGTATGCCCTTCATCGCACACGCAGCTAAAACCTGAACCGTGTTTGATGCATCCATCATCGCAAACGTTTTATACATTTCTGACGGTTTTCCTACACCACCGTTTGCGATCATTGCATCGCACACAGTTTCTCAAAGGGTCTCTAATCGTAGTGTCGCGTTAGCAGCATCATGCAGTAGTGAATGCTTGTCTCTTTCACTTTCACTTTCCTTTTTGGAAAGTTTTGTGTTTGCCTCTATATTTTTTGTTTTTAAACTTTATAAAAACACTCAACAAAAATAAATGACTCTCTAAAACTTTCGGGTTGTCTCCTTGCCAGCGCTTTCTTTAAAGCCATTAAGCTAGGCATAAAGTGCTCAAGTAATGGATCCACCCGGATCCCAAGGTATATCAAAGCCAATTTTAATTAACAATGATTTGTAATTTAGTAGTGAGCACAAAGTAACATATATCATGTAATGACAAAGTCTAACTTTCTTCCTATGCATCGGCATGTCATAAAAGAATAATTCATGCACACAAAGTAAAGGCCAATGCATAGTATAAAGAGTTTCTTGCAATTTTATCGTGTTGGAAACATAGAGAGGTGGAGATGTAGTTCCTCTCTCATAATAATTGCAAGTAGGAGTAGCAAGCACATGCATATTATATTCATCAAAATTATCATGTGCAACGGTAAAAGGCCACCCATCAATATAACCCTTAATAAGTGCAAACTTCTCCGATATAGTGTAGTTTGGAGAATTCAAAAAGATAATAGGACTATCATGTCTGGGTGCAATAGCAACAATTTCATGTTTAACATAAGGAACCATAGCAAGTTCATCTCCATATGCATAATTCATATTGGCATCTTGGCCAGAAGAATAGCAAGCATCAAGTTCATCAAAAAGGGATATTTCAAATGAATCAACGGGATTATAGCAATTATCATGGCATTCATCCTTCGGTAAGAATAAAGGGGCATTAAATAATGTATGAGTTGAAGAGTTACTCTCATTAGAAGGTGGCCACGGGTAGCTAATCCGATCCTCCTCCTTTTGTTCTTCGCTCTCCTCATCATCTTTTTCATCCAATGAGCTCACAGTTTCATCAATTTCTTCTTCCATAGACTCCCGCAAAATATTAGTGTCTTCTCGGACAGCGGAGACTTTCTGAATAAATTCATCAATACATAATTGTATTTATAATTCTCATAGCAATATTTAAGGATAGCTAAATTTTCAGGTCTATAAACTGAATCATCAAAATCTTCAAACTCTTTAAACAAAGATTCAATTTCACATGCACCCTTAAAAGCAACAAATTCTTCTATTCGTTCCACAGCATCGTAATCATATATACCATTAGCATAAGAAGCTAAGGTTTCATTATCATTAAATTTGCATGAAAGGGGAAGATGTGGAGCATTCATCCTAGAGCAACAAGTATAATCATATCTAGAGCATAGATCCCAAGCATACCACTTCAATATATGAATTTGATCCCATAACAATTTCCCTTTATGAGTCAAGCGATAATACCGAAAGTATTCACGTTGATCCAACATGTCTCCCATTACATAATTGAATGGGGTTTTCTCGGGATTATTAAAGTAGTGCATAATATCTTTCACATAATCAGCATCGAGGGTTTTAGGAGGTTCCCTATCTCCATGAGTAGCAAGTAAACCTAATTTTTTTGGTAATTCATGTTCCATATCCATAACTAAAGATACAGAACAACTTATAACAGCAAATAAAATCTACTTAGTGATAAAGCAAACAAGCACACACGAGAATATTCACCCCACGCTATGGCTCCCCGGCAACGGCGCCAGAAAAAGGTCTTGATAACCCACAAGTATAGGGGATCAATTGTAGCCTCTTTCGATAAGTAAGAGTGTCGAACCCAATGAGGAGCTAAAGGTAGAACAAATATTCCCGCAAGTTCTATTGACCACCGATACAACTCTACGCACGCTTGGCATTCGCTTTACCGGAAACAAGTATGAAACTAGAAGTACTTTGTAGGTGTGATAGGATAGGTTTGCAAGATAATAAAGTGCGCATAAATAAAAAGTAGGGGCTGTTTAGATAAAGACACAACTAAGTTAGTTTTAGTAGAGAGCTTTTTGTCACGAGAAAGTTATTTGTCCGTAGGCAATCGATAACTAGACCGGTAATCATTATTGCAATTTTATTTGAGGGAGAGGCATAAGCTAACATACTTTCTCTTCTTGGATCATATGCACTTATGATTGGAACTCTAGCAAGCATCCGCAACTAAATATTATTAAGGTAAAACACAACCATAGCATTATAAGGCATCAAGTCCTCTTTACTCCCATACGCAAACAACCTACTTACTCGGGTCTGTGCTTCTGTCACTCACGCCACCCACCATAAGAAAATCAGGAACATATTGCAAACCCTACACCGGGGATCCCTCACGCTTGCGCGACACGGAGAGCACCATAGGACAACACCAATAATAAAACATGCAACTCAAACCAATCACGGTCATCAATTAACCCATAGGACAAAACGGATCTACTCAAACATCATAGGATAGCCATACATCATTGGAAAATAATATATAGCGTTGAGCACCATGTTTAAGTAGAGATTACGGCGGGTAAAAGAGGGGTTACACCGCTGCATAGAGGGGGGAAGAGTTGGTGATGACGGTGGTGAAGTTGTTGGTGTAGATCATTGTCGCGATGATGGCCCCGGCGGCGTTCCGGCGCCACCGGGAGAGAGAGGGGAGAGAGCCCCCCTTCTTCTTCTTCTTCTTCCTTGACCTTCCCCCTAGATGGGAGAAGGGTTTCCCCTCTGGTCCTTGCCTTCCATGGCGGCCACCGGACTGTCCGCTGTGGGGACCGGACTGTCCAGTAGTACAATTTTGGTGCGACCGGACTATCCGCTGTGAGGACCGGACTGTCTGGTAGTGCAATTTATGCACGCTTCCTTTTCTTCATGTTGACGCTTCCGGTCAGCTCTTGGGTCTTGGGGTCCTTCTCCTTGTTCGCCGGGAAGCTTCCTAGCTGCTTGGTGGCGGTTGCCTCGTACCTAATGATGCACGATGTTCCATGGTGAGGTAGCAACCACGTCCAATGGATATTCATGTAAATCTCGAAGAGGAGCGGGTTCACCTTAAGTCCGGTAGGTCCACTTGGGGCTTGAGGTGCTATGAAGGTGGACAAGGAGATGATCGTAGGATGCTCCGCATCATCCCCTCCCCCTTGGGAAAGATCCAACCTCGGATCAAAAACCAAATCACCATGGGAAAGAGATGGCGTCGCCGTGTAGAAGTGGACGATCACCAAGTTCTCGTTGTTCGGGAACGTAGTATTTCAAAAAAATTCCTACAATCACGCAAGATCTATCTAGGAGAAGCATAGCAATGAGCGGGGAGAGTGTGTCCACGTACCCTCGTAGACCGAAAGCGGAAGCGTTTAGTAACGCGGTTGATGTAGTCGAACGTCTTCCCGATCCAACCGATCCAAGTACCGAACGTACGGCACCTCCGTGTTCAGCACATGTTCAGCTCGATGACGTCCCTTGAACTCTTGATCCAGTTGAGGCCGAGGGAGAGTTCCGTCAGCACGACAGCGTGGTGACGGTGATGATGAAGTTACCGGCGCAGGGCTTCGCCTAAGCACTATGACGATATGACCGAGGTGTGTAACAGTGGAGGGGGGCACCGCACACGGCTAAGAGAAGACTTGGTGTGTGTTCTAGCGGTGCCCCCCCCCATATATATAGGTGGGAGGAGGAGGGAGCAGCAGGAGGCGCGCCCCAAGTAGTAGGAATCCTACTTGGGGCCTAATCCTATTCGGCCTCCCCCCTTTCCATGTTTTCCGCAGGGAGAAGGAAAGAGGAGGGGGAGAGAAGGAAAGGGGAGGCCGAATTTCCTCCCTTCCTTTCTCCCATCTCCCTTTACTTTCCCCCACCCTATTCGGCCATATATGGGGCGCACCAGCCCACTAGGGGCTGGTCTGTCCCGCCTTAGGCCCAATAAGGCCCATATCTTTGCCAGGGGTGCCCGGAACCCCTTTCCGGTGACCCGATATGTACCCGGTACCCCCGGAACACTTCCGGTGTCCAAATACTATCGTCCTATATATGAATATTTACCTCTCGACCATTTCGAGACTCCTCGTCATGTCCGTGATCTCATCCGAGACTCCGAACAAACTTCGGTCATCAAATCATATAACTCATAATACAAATCGTCATCGAACGTTAACGTGTGGATCCTACGGGTTCGAGAACTATGTAGACATGACCGAGACACATCTTCGGTCATCAAATCAGGACTTTTGGAGTTGTGCAGAATAGGTCTCTAATATTTGCTCCTTTTCCAGCCCAGAATTCCAACTGTCGGCATTCTCCCTCCTTATATAAACCTTGTAAAATAAGAGAGAATAGGCATAAGTATTGTGACATAACGTGTAATAACAGCCCATAATGCAATAAATATCGATATAAAAGCATGATGCAAAATGGACGTATCAACTCCCCCAAGCTTAGACCTCGCTTGTCCTCAAGCGAAAGCCGATAACGATAAATATGTCCACATGTTTAGAGGTAGAGGTGTCGATAAAACAAAATACGGACATGAGGGCATCATGATTATTCTCATAACAGCAACATATATGAATATTGTCATATGATTTCTTATGCTCAAGTAATAATCTATTCACAATGCCAAGTATGAATCAGAAACTTTATTGAGAACTAACAATCTATAATCTCAGTCATTGAAGCAATTGCAATTTATCATAACATCAGAAAGAGTCTATGTCAGAGCTTTCTAGCAAGTCCACATACTCAACTATCATTTAGTCTTTCATAATTGCTAACACTCACGCAATACTTGTGGTTACGGAGTTTTAACCGGACACAGAGAAAGATAGGGGCTTATTGTTTCGCCTCCCAACCTTTTACCTCAAGGGTAATGTCAACAATAATAGTTCATGCTAACTTACATCCAATTAGATATATATATATATATATATATATATATATATATATATATATATATATATATCAGGATCTTTCCAACACCCTGTGCTTGCCAAAGGATAAAATATAAAAAGGAAAGGTGAAGATCACCATGACTCTTGCATAAGGTAGAAGATAATGGTAAAAGATAGGCCCTTCGCAGAGGGAAGCAAAGGTTGCCATGCGCTTTCAGGGTTGGATGCACAATATCTTAATGCGAAAGAACGTCACATTATATTGCCACTTGTGATATGAACCTTTATTATGCAGTCCGTCGCTTTTATTTCTTCCACATCACAAGATCATATAAAGCTTATTTCCTCCACACCAATCAATCATACATAACTAGAGAGCAATTTTTATTGCTTGCACCGATGACAACTTACTTGAAGGATCTTACTCAATCCATAGGTAGATATGGTGGACTCTCATGGCAAAACTGGTTTAAGGGTTTTTGGAAGCACAAGTAGTATCTCTACTTGGTGCAAAGAATTTGGCAAGCATGAGGGGGAAAGGCAAGCTCAACATGTTGGATGATCCATGACAATATACTTTATCTCAGATATAAGAAAACATAACCCATTACGTTGTCTTCCTTGTCCAACATCAACTCTTTAACATGTCATATTTTAATGAGTGCTCCCAATCATAAAAGATGTCCAAGATAGTATATTTATATGTGAAACCTCTCTTTGTTTATTACTTCCTAATAATTGCAACGATGACCAAAGCTATGTTTGCCAACTCCCAACAATTTTTAATCATCATACTCTTTCTATGTGAAGTCATTACCCTCAATAAGATCAATATGATCTCTTTATTTCTTTTTATTTTTTCTTTTCTTTTTATTCCCTTAAGATCATAGCAAGAAAATCAAGCCCTTGACTCAACACTAATCTTTATTATAAAGCTCATGGACTCGATTACATAGAGGGATCATAAAGCAAAACTCAAAACTAGATCATGCCAAAACTTTATTCTACTAGATCAAGATACTACTAATAGAATCGAACTAAGAAAAAGGGTAAAGATAGGAGTGTGTTGGTGATACGATACCGGGGCACCTTCCCCAAGCTTGGCAGTTGCCAAGGGGAGTGCCCATACCCATGTGATTATGTCTTCTTCTTCGGGGATGGTGTAACATTCTTGGCGATGATGCCCCTCAGGATACGATTCTCCTCCTCGAGCTTATTGACTTGCTGCTTGAGGTCCATTATTTCCTTACGAAGCTTTCCTGTAACGGCTAAAGCTCCTTGCACCCAAGGGTGTTGCATAGCTGCGGGAGAACAAGTGACACTCTTCTTCATATTTTCATAAGAAAGAATCTAACATTGGAAGGGATAACCGAGTTTGGAATAGCTGAGCTCTGTAGTTCCTCCATCGTGAACCCAGCTCGAAAGCGAGAAGTGACTTCTTGATCCTCCATGCCATCTATCCTCATCAAATCAGCCTCCATCTCTTCCTCCGTTGCTAGCCCAAAGTGGTCAGCATCGTTGTTCGTCCTTGGTCCCGATGCCGGATGAGACACCCGGCTCTCCCCGACTGACTCTTGAGAAGACATCTTGCTCTAATCTGCAGCAGCAATAGCTCGAAACAAGAACAGAGGATATTTGCATGATACGGGAGTCAAAACCTTCAGGAGATTATATAATTAATTTTTACCGACCAAAATATGTATCGTGCAAGAAAACGGAGTCCGGAGAGCGCACGAGGTGCCCACGAGGTAGGGAGGCGCGCCCGAGGGTAGGGCGCGCCCTCCACCCTCGTGGGGCCCTCGTGTCCTTCTCGGATTGCTTCTTATTTTTCTATTTTTCTAAATATTCCAAAACAGAGAAATATTGCCTTTAGAACTGTTTTGGAGTCGGTTTACTTACCGTACCACATACCTATTCCTTTTCGGAGTCTGAAACATTCCGGAAAGTGTCCCTTATGTATTCCTCCGGGGTTACGGTTTCAATAACATTGCTTTCAACATTTATAGGATTACCTGAGATATAATGTTTGATTCTTTGACCGTTCACCACCTTCGGGTTTGTGCCTTCGAAGTTGTTGATTTTTAAGGCACCAGAACGATAGACCTCCTCGATAACGTAAGGACCTTCCCATTTAGAGAGAAGTTTTCCTGCAATAAATCTTAAATGAGAGTTGTATAGCAATACATAATCACCTACATTAAACTCACGCTTTTGTATCCTTTTGTCATGCCATCTTTTAACTTTTTCTTTAAACAACTTGGCATTTTCATAAGCTTGGGTTCTCCATTCATCAAGTGAGCTAATATCAAATAACCTCTTCTCACCGGCAAGTTTGAAATCATAGTTGAGCTCTTTAATAGCCCAATATGCCTTATGTTCTAGTTCGAGAGGTAAGTGACATGCTTTTCCATAAACCATTTTATACGGAGACATACCCATAGGATTTTTATATGCAGTTCTATAGGCCCATAATGTATCATCAAGTTTCTTGGACCAATTCTTCCTAGATCTATTAACAGTCTTTTGCAAAATTAATTTGAGTTCTCTATTACTCAATTCTACTTGACCACTAGACTGTGGGTGATAAGGAGATGCAATTCTATGATTAACATCATATTTAGCAAGCATTTTACAGAAAGCACCATGAATAAAATGTGAACCACCATCAGTCATTAAATATCTAGGGACTCCAAACCTCGGAAAAATAACTTCTTTAAGCATTTTAATAGAAGTGTTATGATCAGCACTACTAGTTGGAATAGCTTCTACCCACTTAGTAACATAATGAACAACAACTAAAATATGTGTATATCCATTAGAGGCAGGAAAAGGTCCCATATAATCAAAGCCCCAAACATCAAATGGTTCAATAATGAGTGAATAGTTCATAGGCATTTCTTGACGTCTACTAATATTACCAATTCTTTGACATTCATCACAAGACAAACTTACGGGCATCCTTGAAGAGAGTAAGCCAATAAAAACCGGATTGCAATACCTTATGTGCAGTTCTATCTCCAGCGTGGTGTCCTCCATAAGCCTCGGAGTGACACCTGCGTAGGATCTGTTCTTGTTCATGCTCAGGTACACAACATCTAATAACACCATCTACTCCTTCTTTATAAAGATGTGGGTCATCCCAAAAGTAATGTCTCAAATCATAGAAAAACTTTTTCTTTTGCTGGTATGTGAAACTAGGTGGTATAAATTTAGCCACAATATAATTAGCATAATCAGCATACCATGGAGCAGTAAGAGAAGCATTTATGACATTTAATTGGTCATCAGGAAAGCTATCAATAGGTAGTGGGTCATCAAGAACATTTTCTAACCTAGACAAGTTGTCTGCAACGGGCTTCTCAGCTCCTTTTCTATCAACAATATGCAAATCAAATTCTTGTAGCAAGAGAACCCATCTAATAAGTCTAGGTTTAGCATATTTCTTTTCCATAAGATATTTAATAGCAGCATGATCCGTGTGAATAGTTACTTTAGAATCAACAATATAAGGTCTGAACTTATCACAAGAAAATACAACTGCTAAGAATTATTTTTCAGTAGTAGCATAATTTCACTGAGCATTGTCTAGAGTTTTACTAGCATATTGAATAACATTTAATTTCTTATCAGCTCTTTGCCCTAGAACAGCACCTAAAGCATAATCACTAGCATCACACATAATTTCAAAGGGTAAATTCCAATCAGGTGGCTGAACAATAGGTGCAGAGATCAATGCTTTCTTAAGTATTTCAAATGCTTCTACACAATCATCATCAAAGACAAATGGTATATCTTTTTGTAATAAATTAGTCAGAGGCCGAGAAATTTTTGAGAAGTCCTTAATGAACCTCCTATAAAATCCGGCGTGACCAAAGAAGCTTCTTATACCTTTGATGTCCTTGGGACATGGCATCTTTTCAGTAGCATCAACCTTGGCTTTACCAACCTCAATACCTCTTTCAGAAACTTTATGCCCTAAGACAATACCTTCATTAACCATAAAGTGGCACTTTTCCCAATTCAAGACAAGATTAGTTTCTTCACATCTCTGCAAAACTCGATCAAGGTTGCTCAAGCAATCATCAAAAGAGGATCCATAGACGGAGAAGTCGTCCATGAAAACCTCACAAATCTCTTCACAAAAGTCGAGAATATAGCCATCATGCATCTTTGAAAGGTAGCAGGTGCATTACATAAACCAAAAGGCATACGTCTATAAGAAGAAGTACCAAAAGGGCAAGTAAAAGTAGTCTTTGATTGATCATTGGCTGACACAGGTATTTGAGAGAACCCAGAATAACCATCTAGAAAGCAAAAATGTGTATGTTTGGATAATCTTTTTAGCATTTGATCGATAAAAGGTAAGGGGTAATGATCTTTCTTAGTAGCTTTATTTAATTTGCGGAAATCAATTACCATCCTATAACCTGTAATAATTTTTTGCGGAATCAATTCATCTTTATCATTAGGAACGACGGTAATACCTCCCTTCTTAGGGACACAATGGACAGGACTTACCCACTGACTATCAGCAACGGGATAAATTATACCTGCCTCAAGAAGCTTTAGTATCTCGTTTCTTACCACTTCCTTCATCTTAGGATTCAGCCGTCGTTGATGATCACGAACTGGTTTGGCATCTTCTTCCAAATTTATTTTATGTTGACATAGAGTGGGACTAATGCCCTTAAGATCATCAACAGTATATCCAATAGCAGCACGGTGCTTCTTCAAAGTTTTCAATAATCTTTCTTCTTCATGCTCTGAAAGGTTAGCACTAATAATAACAGGATATCTCTTCTTTTCATCAAGATAGGCATATTTAAGAGTATCAGGCAACGGTTTAAGCTCAAACACGGGATCACCCTTGGGTGGAGGAGGATCCCTTAGGATTTCAACAGGCAAATTGTGTTTCAGAATGGGTTCCTGTTTAAAGAATACTTAATATATTTCCCTCCTTTCATTCATAAACATATCATTTTCATGGTCTAGCAAATATTGTTCTAAAGGATCACTAGGAGGTACGGCAATAGAAGCAAGACCAATAATTTTATCCTTACTAGGCAATTCTTCTTCACGGTGTTGTCTACTAAATTTAGAGAAATTAAACTCATGAGACATATCACCTAGACCAATAGTAACAACATCCTTTTCGCAGTCTATCTTAGCATTAACGGTGTTCAAGAAGGGTCTACCAAATATAATGGGACAAAAGCTATCTTGTGGGGAACCAAGAACAAGAAAATCAGCAGGATATTTAGTTTTCCCACACAAGACTTCAACATCTCTAACAATTCCCATTGGTGAAATAGTATCTCTATTGGCAAGTTTAATTGTGACATCAATATCTTCTAACTCAGCAGGTGCAATATCATGCATAATTTCTTTGTATAAATCAATAGGTATGGCACTAGCACTAGCACCCATATCACATAAGCCATGATAACAATGATCTCCTATATTAACAGAAATAACAGGCATGCCTACCACAGGTCTATGTTTATCTTTAGCACAAGGTTTGGCAATTCTAGCAGTTTCCTCACAGAAATGAATAACATGCCCATCAATATTATCAGACAAGAGATCTTTAACAATAGCAATATTAGGTTCAACTTTAATTTGCTCAGGAGGTGTATAAGTTCTAATATTGCTTTTACGAACCACAGTTGAAGCTTTAGCATGATCCTTTATTCTAACAGGGAAAGGTGGTTTCTCAACATAAGAAGTAGGAACAACAGGATCATTATAAGTGATAGTCTTTTCTTCAACTTTAGTAGGTGCAGCTACTTTTACTTCTATGGGAGGATGATATTTAAACCACTTCTCCTTGGGGAGATCAACATAAGTAGCAAAAGATTCACAGAAAGAAGCTACTATCTCAGAGTCAAGTCCATATTTAGCGCTAAACTTACGGAAAACATCGGTATCCATAAATGATTTAACACACCAAACTTAGGTGTCATACCTGACTCCTTACCTTCGTCGAGATCCCAATCTTCAGAGTTGCGTTTAATTCTATCCAATGAACCCCATTTGAATTCAATAGTCTTCATCATAAAAGAGCTAGCACAAGAAGTATCGAGCATAGTGCGATTGTTATCAGAAAGCCGAGCATAAAAACTTTGAATAATTATTTCTCTTGGGAGCCCATGATTGGGGCATGAATATAACATTGATTTAAGCCTCCCCCAAGCTTGAGCGATGCTTTCTCCTTCGCGAGGCCAAAAATTATATATATAATTGCGATCACGATGAACAAGATGCATAGGATAGAATTTCTGATGAAATTCCAATTTCAATCATTTGTAGTTCCATGATCCCGTATCATCACATAGCCTATACCATGTCGATGCATCTCCCTTCAAAGATAAAGGGAAGACCTTCCTCTTCATAACATCACCGGGTATACCTGCAAGCTTAAATAATCCACAAACTTCATCCACATATATTAGGTGCTCATCAGGATGCTTTGTTCCATCTCCTGCAAAAGGATTAGCTAGCAGTTTTTCTAACATACCCGAAGGAATCTCAAAGTGAATATTTTCATTTTCATTTTCATTTTCAGTAGGTTCAGTAGGATGAGGAGAAACTCTTTGCTCTACTGGTCGGGGTGAAGATACCCCGAGCAAGCCCCTCAGAGGATTACTTTCCATAGTAACAAGTGACAGTAAATTTCAGCACACTATATAAATTTTTCCTTACCAAATTCCACCTACCAAAGGCGCTTCACTCCCCGGCAACGGTGCAAGAAAAGAGTCTTGATGACCCACAAGTATAGGGGATCTATCATAGTCCTTTCGATAAGTAAGAGTGTCCAACCCAACGAGGAGCAGAAGGAAATGATAAGCGGTTTTCAGCAAGGTATTCTCTGCAAGCACTGAAATAATAGGTAACATATAGTTTTGTGATAGGATAATTTGTAACGAGCAACAAGTAACAAAAGTAAATAAAGTGCAGCATGGTGGCCCAATCCTTTTTGTAGCAAAGGACAAGCCTGGACAAACTCTTATATAGAGAAAAGCGCTCCCGAGGACACATGGGAATCATCGTCAAGCTAGTTTTCATCACGTTCATATGATTCGCGTTCGGTACTTTGATAATTTGATATGTGGGTGGACCGGTGCTTGGGTGCTGTTCTTACTTCAACAAGCATCCCACTTATGATTAACCTCTATTGCAAGCATCCGCAACTACAACAAAAGTATTAAGGTAAACCTAACCATAGCATGAAACATATGGATCCAAATCAACCCCTTACGAAGCAACGCATAAACTAGGGTTTAAGCTTCTGTCACTCTAGCAACCCATCATCTACTTATTACTTCCCAATGCCTTCCTCTAGGCCCAAATATTGGTGAAGTGTCATGTAGTCGACGTTCACATAACACCACTAGAGGATAGACAACATACATCTCATCAAAATATCGAACGAATACCAAATATAATTCACCTGACTACTAATAGCAAGACTTCTCCCATGTCCTCAGGAACAAACGTAACTACTCACAAAGCATATTCATGTTCATAATTAGAGGGGTATTAATATGCATAAAGGATATGAACATATGATCTTCCACCAAATAAACCAACTAGCATCAACTACAAGGAGTAATCAACACTACTAGCAACCTACAGGTACCAATCCCGGACTTAGAGACAAGAATTGGATACAAGAGATGAACTAGGGTTTTGAGAGGAGATGGTGCTAGTGAAGATGTTGATGGAGATTGCCCTCTTCCGATGAGAGGAGCGTTGGTGATGACGATGGCGATGATTTCCCCCTCCCGGAGGGAAGTGTCCCCGGCAGAACAGCTCTGCCGGAGCCCTAGATTGGTTCCGCCAAGGTTCCGCCTCGTGGCGGCGGAGTCTCGTCCCGAAAGGTTGCTTATGATTTTTTCCTGGACGAAAGACTTCATATAGCAGAAGATGGGCACCGGAGGGCCAACAGGGGGCCCACGAGGCAGGGGGTGCGCCCTGGGGGGTAGGGCGCGCCCCCACCCTCGTGGACAGGTGGTGGGCCCCCTGACGTATTTCTTCCGCTCAGTATTTTTTATTATTTCCAAAAATAACTTTCGTGGAGTTTCAGGACTTTTGGAGTTGTGTAGAATAGGTCTCTTATATTTGCTCCTTTTCCAGCCCAGAATTCCAGCTGTCGGCATTCTCCCTCCTTATATAAACCTTGTAAAATAAGAGAGAATAGGCATAAGTATTGTGACATAACGTGTAATAACAGCCCATAATGCAATAAATATCGATATAAAAGCATGATGCAAAATGGACGTATCATGAACTAATCGTATTTACAAAAACAAGAGAGGTCGAGTTCCATACCAGCTTCTCTCATCTCAATCAGTCCATCTTATATCGTCATAATTGCATTTCACTTGCACGACCGAATGATGTGAATAATAATAATAGTGCACGTGCATTGGACTAAGCTGGAATCTGCGAGCATTCAATAAACAGGAGAAGACAAGACAATATGGGCTCTTGGTTAAATCAACAATAATGCATATAAGAGCCACTTCAACAATTTTATTATGGTCTTCTCCTGTCGACCCCCAAAGAAAAGAAAAGAAATAAAACTATATACACGGGAAAGTTCCCAACAAGCAAAAGAAGACATGAAATATTTTTGGGTTTTCTTTTAATTATTACTACTACAGCAAGAAAGTAAACTAGCTAAAAGCTACTACTAATTTTTTTGGTTTTTTTAAGGTTTTTCAAACACACAAGAAGAAAGCAGAAAAAGGAAAATAAACTAGCATGGATAATACAATGAAAGAGTATGAGCACTGATGACCCACAAGTATAGGGTATCTATCATAGTCCTTTCGATAAGTAAGAGTGTCGAACCCAACGAGGAGCAGAAGGAAATGATAAGCGGTTTTCAGCAAGGTATTCTCTGCAAGCACTGAAATTATAGGTAACAGATAGTTTTGTGATAGGATAATTTGTAACGAGCAACAAGTAACAAAAAGTAAGTAAAGTGCAGCAAGGTGGCCCAATCCTTTTTGTAGCAAAGGACAAGCCTGGACAAACTCTTATATAGAGAAAAGCGCTCCCGAGGACACATGGGAATTATCGTCAAGCTAGTTTTCATCACGTTCATATGATTCGCGTTCGGTACTTTGATAATTTGATATGTGGGTGGACCGGTGCTTGGGTGCTGTCCTTACTTGGACAAGCATCCCACTTATGATTAACCCCTATTGCAAGCATCCACAACTACAAAAGAAGTATTAAGGTAAACCTAACCATAGCATGAAACATATGGATCCAAATCAGGCCCTTACGAAGCAACGCATAAACTAGGGTTTAAGCTTCTGTCACTCTAGCAACCCATCATCTACTTATTACTTCCCAATGCCTTCCTCTAGGCCCAAATAATGGTGAAGTTTCATGTAGTCGACGTTCACATAACACCACTAGAGGAGAGACATTACCCTTGGGGCAAAGGGGCAGCCCAACGCACGAAGTTCTTCTTCTCTTGGCGCAGCCCTTCCCTCTTCCTCCTCCTCTCCCGCGGTGCTTGGCGAAGCCCTACGGGATTGCCACGCTCCTCCACCACCACCACGCCGTCGTGCTGCTGCTGGACGGAGCCTTCCCCAACCTCTCCCTCTCTCCTTGCTGGATCAAGGCGTGGGAGACGTCACCGGGCTGCACGTGTGTTGAACGCGGAGGCACCGTTCTTCGGTGCTTAGATCGGAATCAACCGCGATCTGAATCGCTACGAGTACGACTCCTTCATCCGCGTTCTTGCAACGCTTCCGCATCGCGATCTACAATGGTATGTAGATGCACTCCCCTTCCCCTCGTTGCTAGATTACTCCATAGATTGATCTTGGTGATGCGTAGAAAATTTTGAATTTCTGCTACGTTACCCTACAGTGGCATCATGAGCTAGGTCTATGCGTAGTTTCTATGCACGAGTAGAACACAAAGCAGTTGTGGGCATAGATGTTGCCAATTCTTCTTGCCGCTACTAGTCCTATCTTGTTTCGGCGGCATTGTGGGATGAAGCGGCCCGGACCGACCTTACACGTACGCTTACGTGAGACAGGTTCCACCGACTGACATGCACTAGTTGCATAAGGTGGCTAGCGGGTGTCTGTCTCTCCCACTTTAGTCGGAACGGATTCGACGAAAAGGGTCCTTATGAAGGGTAAATAGAAATTGGCATATCACGTTGTGGTTTTACGTAGGTAAGAAACGTTCTTGCTAGAAACCTATACAAGCCACGTAAAAACTTGCAACAACAATTAGAGGACGTCTAACTTGTTTTTGCAGCATGTGCTATGTGATGTGATATGGCCAGAAGATGTGATGAATGATATATGTGATGTATGAGATTGATCATATTCTTGTAATAGGAATCACGACTTGCATGTCGATGAGTATGACAACCGGCAGGAGCCATAGGAGTTGTCTTTATTTTTTGTATGACCTGCGTGTCATTGAATAACGCCATGTAAATTACTTTACTTTATTGCTAAGCACGTTAGCCATAGAAGTAGAAGTAATCGTTGGCGTGACAACTTCATGAAGACACAATGATGGAGATCATGATGATGGAGATCATGGTGTCATGCCGGTGACAAAGATGATCATGGTGCCCCGAAGATGGAGATCAAAGGAGCAAAATGATATTGGCCATATCATGTCACTACTTGATTGCATGTGATGTTTATCATGTTATGCATCTTATTTGCTTAGAACGACGGTAGTAAGTAAGATGATCCCTTATAATAATTTCAAGAGACGTGTTCCCCCTAACTGTGCACCGTTGCGAAGGTTCGTTGTTTCGAAGCACCACATGATGATCGGGTGTGATAGATTCTAACGTTCGAATACAACGGGTGTTGACGAGCCTAGCATGTACAGACATGGCCTCGGAACACAAGCAAAACACTTAGGTTGACTTGACGAGCCTAGCATGTACAGACATGGCCTCGGAGCACAAGAGACCGAAAGGTCGAACATGAGTCGTATAGTAGATGCGATCAACATGGAGATGTTCACCGATGATGACTAGTCCGTCTCACGTGATGATCGGACACGGCCTAGTTTGACTCGGATCATGTATCACTTAGATGACTAGAGGGATGTCTATCTGAGTGGGAGTTCATTGATCAGATGAACTTAATTATCATGAACATAGTCAGAAGGTCTTTGCAAATTATGTCATAGCTTGCGCTTTAGTTCTACTGGTTAAGATATGTTCCTAGAGAAAATTTAGTTGAAAGTTGGTAGTAGCAATTATGCGGACTGGGTCCGTAAACTGAGGATTGTCCTCATTGCTGCACAGAAGGCTTATGTCCTTAATGCACCGCTCGGTGTGCTGAACCTCAGCGTCGTCTGTAGATGTTACGAAACATCTGACATACATGTTTTTGATGACTACGTGATAGTTCAGTGCGTAATGCTAACGGTTTAGAATTGTGGCACCAGAGACGTTTTTGAAACGTCGCAGAACATATGAGATGTTCCGAAGACTGAAATTGGGATTTCGGACTAGTGCCCACGTCAAGAGGTATGAGACCTCTGACAAGTTTCTTAAGCCTGCAAACTAAGGGAGAAAAGCTCAATCGTTGAGCATGTGCTCAGATTGTCTGAGTACTACAATCACTTGAATCGAGTGGGAGTTAATCTTCCAGATGAGATAGTGATGGTTCTCCATAGTCACTGCCACCAAGCTATTGGAGCTTCGTGATGAACTATAACATATCAGGGATAGATATGATGATCCTTGAGCAACTCGCAATGTTTGACACCGCGAAAGTAGAAATCAAGAAAGAGCATCAATTGTTGATGGTTAGTACTAGTTTCAAGAAGGGCAAGGGCAAAAGGGATACTTCATGAAACAGCAATTCATTTGCTGCTCTAGTGAAGAATCCCAAGGTTAAACCCAAACCCGAGACTAAGTGCTTCTGTAATGAGGGGAACGGTCACTGAGGCAGTACTACCCTAGATACTTGGTAGATGAGAAGGCAGGCAAGGTCGACAGAAGTATATTGGATATACATTGTATGAATGTGTACTTTAATAGTACTCCTAGCAGCACCAGGGTATTAGATACCGGTTTGGTTGCTAAGTGTTAGTAACTCGAAATAAAAGCTGCGGTATAAACGGAGACTAGCTAAAGGTGAGATGACGATACGTGTTGGAAGTGTTTCCAAGGTTGATGTGATCACGCATCGCATGCTCCCTCTACCATTGAGATTTGGCGTTTGCGTTGAGCATAAACATGATTGGATTATGTTTATCGCAATACGGTTATTCATTTAAGGAGAATAATGGTTACTCTGTTTATTTGAATAATACCTTCAATGGTCTTGCACCTAAAATGAATCTCGATCGTAGTGATACACATGTTCATGCCAAAAGATATAAGATAGTAATGATAGTACCACATACTTGTGGCACTGCCACTTGAGTCATATTGGTATAAAACGCATGAAGAAGCTCCATGTAGATGGATCTTTGGACTCACTCGTTTTTGAAAAGATTGAGACATGCGAACCATGTCTATTGGTATATATGCATGAAGAAACTCCATGCAGATGGATCGTTTGGACTCACTTGAGACATGCAAATCATACCACATGGGCAAGATGACTGAAAGGCCTCATTTTCAGTAAGATGGAACAAGAGAGCAAATTGTTGGATGTAATACATTTTGATGTGTGCAGTCCAATGAGTGCTGAGGCATGCAGTGGATATCGTTATGTTCTTACTTCACAGATGATTTGAGTAGATGCTGAGTGTATTTACTTGATGAAACACAAGTCTAAATTATTGAAAGGTTCAAGTAATTTCAGAGTGAAGTTGAAGATCGTCGTGACAAGAGGATAAAATGTCTGTGATATGATCATAGAGATGAGTATCTGAGTTACGAGTTTGGCACACAATTAAGACATTGTGGAAAGTGTTTCACAATTAATACCGCCTGGAACACCATAGTGTGATGGTGTGTCCGAACATCATAACTGCACCCTATTGGATATGGTGCATACCATGATGTTTCTTATCGAATTACCACTATCGTTTATGGGTTAGGCATTAGAGATAACCGCATTCACTTTAAAAGGGGCACCACGCAATTCCGTTGAGACGACACCGTTTAGAGAAACCTAAGTTGTCGTTTCTTAAAAGTTTGGGGCTGCTTATGTGAAAAAGTTTCAGGCTGATAAGCTCGAACCCAAAGCGGATAAATGCATCTTCATAGAATACCCAAAACAGTTGGGTATACCTCCTATTTCAGATCTGGAAGCAAAAGTAATTGCTTCTAGAAACGAGTCCTTTCTCGAGGAAAAGTTTCTCTCGAAAGAATTGAGTGGGAGGATGGTGGAGACTTGATAAGGTTATTGAACCGTCACTTCAACTAGTGTGTAGCAGGGCACAGGAAGTTGTTCCTGTGGCACCTACACCAATTGAAGTGGAAGCTTATGATAGTGATCATGAAACTTCGGATCAAGTCACTACCAAACCTCGTAGGACGACGAGGATGCGTGCTACTTCAGAGTGGTACGTGATCCTGTCTGAGATATCATGTTGTTGGACAATACTGAACCTACGAGCTATGGAGAAGCGATGGTGGGCCCATATTCCGACAAATGGTTAGAAGCCATGAAATCCGAGATAAATGGATCTTTGAGAAGAAGACGGACGTGGACGGTAATGTTACCGTCTATGAAGCTCGACTTGTGGCAAAGAGTATTTCCACAAGTTCAAGGAGTTCACTACGATGAGATTTTCTCATCCGTAGAGATGCTTAAGTCCGTCAGAATCATGTTAGCATTAGCTGCATTTATGAAATCTGGCAGATGGATGTCGAAACAAGTTTCCTTACCAGTTTCGTAAGGAAAGGTTGTATGTGATACAATCAGAAAGGTTTTGTCGATCCTAAGGATGCTAAAAGGTATGCTAGCTCCAGCGATCCTTCCATGGACTAGAGCAAGCATCTCGGAGTCAGAATATACGCTTTGGTGGAGTGATCAAAGTTTTTGGGTTTATACAAAGTTTGTTAGAAACTTTTATTTACAATAAGGTGAGTGGGAGCACTACAACATTTCTGATAAGTATATGTGAATGACATATTGTTGATCCAAAATGATGTAAAATTTCTGGAAAGCATAAAGGGTTGTTTGAAAGGAGTTTTTCAAAGGAAGATCTGGATAAAGTTGCTTACATATTGGGCATCAAGATCTATAGAGATAGATCAAGACGCCTGATGATACTTTGAAAGAACGCACACCTTGACATGATTTTGAAAGAGTTCAAAATAGATCAGCAAAGAAGGAGTTCTTGGCTGTGTTACAAGGTGCGAGTATTGAGTAAGACTCAAGACCGGACCACAGCAGAAGAGAGAGAAAGGACGAAGGTCGTCCCCTATGCTTTAGACGTAGGCTCTACAGTATGCTATGATGTGTGCCGCACATGAAGTGTGCCTTGCCATGAGTTGGTCAAGGGGTACAATAGTGATCCGGGAATGGATCACATGACAGCGGTCGAACTTATCCTTAGTATCTAGTGGACTAAGGAATTTTCTCGATTATGGAGGTGAAAAGGAGTTCGTCGTAAAGGGTTACGTTGATGCGAACTTCGACACTAATCCGGATGACTCTGAGTAGTAAACCGGATTCGTATAGTAGAGCAGTTATTTGAAATGGCTCCAAGTAGCGCGTGGTAGCATCCACAAGATGACATAGATATTCGTAAAGCACACACGGATCTGAAAGGTTCAGACCCGTTGACTAATAACCTCTCTCACAAGCATAACATGATCAAACCAGAACTCATTGAGTGTTAATCACATAGTGATGTGAACTAGATTGTTGACTCTAGTAAACTCTTTGGATGTTGGTCACATGGTGATGTGACCTATGAGTGTTAATCACATGGTGATGTCGACTAGATTATTGACTCTAGTGCAAGTGGGAGACTGTTGGAAATATGCCCTAGAGGCAATAATAAATAGGTTATTATTATATTTCCTTGTTCATGATAATCGTTTATTATCCATGCTAGAATTGTATTGATAGGAAACTCAGATACATGTGTGGATACATAGACAACACCATGTCCCTAGTAAGCCTCTAGTTGACTAGCTCGTTGATCAATAGATGGTTACGGTTTCCTGACCATGGACATTGGATGTCGTTGATAACGGGATCACATCATTAGGAGAATGATGTGATGGACGAGACCCAATCCTAAGCCTAGCACAAGATCGTGTAGTTCGTTTGCTCAGAGCTTTTCTAATGTCAAGTATCAGTTCCTTAGACCATGAGATTGTGCAACTCCCGGATACCGTAGGAATGCTTTGGGTGTACCAAACGTCACAACGTAACTGGGTGGCTATAAAGGTGCACTACAGGTATCTCCGAAAGTGTCTGTTGGGTTGGCACGAATCGAGCCTGGGATTTGTCACTCCGTGTAAACGGAGAGGTATCTCTGGGCCCACTCGGTAGGACATCATCATAATGTGCACAATGTGACCAAGGAGTTGATCACGGGATGATGTGAGTTATGGAACGAGTAAAGAGACTTGCCGGTAACGAGATTGAACAAGGTATAGGGATACCGACGATCGAATCTTGGGCAAGTAACATACCGATAGACAAAGGGAATTGTATACGGAATTGATTGAATCCCCGACATCGTGGTTCATCTAATATCATCGTGGAACATGTGGGATCCAACATGGGTATCCAGATCCCGCTGTCGGTTATTGACCGGAGAACGTCTCGGTCATGTCTGCATGGTTCCCGAACCCGTAGGGTCTACACACTTAAGGTTCGATGACGGTAGGGTTATAGGGAAAGTATGTACGTGGTTACCGAATGTTGTTCGGAGTCCCGGATGAGATCCCGTACATCACGAGGAGTTCCGGAATGGTCCGGAGGTAAAGATTTATATATGGGAAGTCCTGTTTTGGTCACCGGAAAAGTTTCGGGTGTTATCGGTAATGTACCGGGACCACCGGGAGGGTCCCGGGGGTCCACCAAGTGGGGCCACCAGCCCCAGAAGGCTGCGTGGGCCAAGTGTGGGAGGGGACCAGCCCCAGGTGGGCTGGTGCGCCCCCCCCCCCCCCACCAAGGCCCAAGGCGCATGGGAGAGTGGGAGGGGGCAAACCCTAGGTCCAGATGGGCCTTAAGGCCCACCCTAGTGGCGCCCCCCCCTTCTCCTCCCCTTGGCCGCACCCTAGATGGGTTTGGGGGCTGCCGCCACCCCTGGGGAGGGAACCCTAGATGGGGCGCAGCCCCTCCCTCTCCCCCTATATATAGTGGAGACAAAGGGGCAGCCCACGAAGTTCTTCTTCTCTTGGCGCAGCCCTTCCCTCTTCCTCCTCCTCTCCCGCGGTGCTTGGCGAAGCCCTACGGGATTGCCACGCTCCTCCACCACCACCACGCCGTCGTGCTGCTGCTGGACGGAGCCTTCCCCAACCTCTCCCTCTCTCCTTGCTGGATCAAGGCGTGGGAGACGTCACCGGGCTGCACATGTGTTGAACGCGGAGGCACCGTTCTTCGGTGCTTAGATCGGAATCAACCGCGATCTGAATCGCTACGAGTACGACTCCTTCATCCACGTTCTTGCAACGCTTCTGCATCGCGATCTACAATGGTATGTAGATGCACTCCCCTTCCCCTCGTTGCTAGATTACTCCATAGATTGATCTTGGTGATGCGTAGAAAATTTGGAATTTCTGCTACGTTACCCTACACATACCTGACTCCTTACCTTCGTCGAGATCCCAATCTTCAGAGTTGCGTTTAATTCTTTCCAATAAGTCCCATTTGAATTCAGTCTTCATCATAAAAGAGCCAGCACAAGAAGTATCGAGCATGGTGCGATTGTTATCAGAAAGCCGAGCATAAAAAAATTGAATAATTATTTCTCTTGGGAGCTGATGATTGGGGCATGAATATAAGATTGATTTAAGCCTCCCCCAAGCTTGAGCGATGCTTTCTCCTTTGCGAGGCCAAAAATTATATATATAATTGTGATCACGATGAACAAGATGCATAGGATAAGACTTCTGATGAAATTCCAATTTCAATCGTTTGTAGTTCCATGATCCCATATCATCACATAGCCTATACCATGTCAATGCATCTCCCTGCAAATATAAATGGAAGACCTTCTTCTTAATAACATCATCAGGCACACCTGCAAGCTTAAATAATCCACAAACTTCATCCACATATATTAGGTGCTCATCAGGATGCATTGTTCCATCTCCTGCAAAAGGATTAGCTAGCAGTTTTTCTAACATACCCGAAGGAATTTCAAAGTAGACATTTTCATTTTCAGTAGGTTCAGTAGGTTGAGGAGCAACTCTTTGCTCTACTGGTTGGGGTGAAGATACCCCGAACAAGCCCCTCAGAGGATTACTTTCCATAGTAACAAGTGACAGTAAATTTCAGCACACTATATAAAAATTTCCTTACCAAATTCCACCTACCAAAGGCGCTTCACTCCCCGGCAACGGCGCCAGAAAAGAGTCTTGATGACCCACAAGTATAGGGGATCTATTGTAGTCCTTTCGATAAGTAAGAGTGTCGAACCCAACATGGAGCAGAAGGAAATGATAAGCGGTTTTCAGCAAGGTATTCTCTGCAAGTACTGAAATAATAGGTAACATATAGTTTTGTGATAGGATAATTTGTAACGAGCAACAAGTATCAAAAGTAAGTAAAGTGCAGCAAGGTGGCCTAATCCTTTTTGTAGCAAAGGAAAAGCCTGGACAAACTCTTATATAGAGAAAAGCGCTCTCGAGGACACATGGGAATTATCGTCAAGCTAGTTTTCATCACGTTCATATGATTCGCGTTCGGTACTTTGATAATTTGATATGTGGGTGGACCGGTGCTTGGGTGTTGTCCTTACTTGGACAAGCATCCCACTTATGATTAACCCCTATTGCAAGCATCCGCGACTACAAAAGAAGTATTAAGGTAAACCTAACCATAGCATGAAACATATGGATCCAAATCAGCCCCTTACGAAGCAACGCATAAACTAGGGTTTAAGCTTCTGTCACTCTAGCAACCCATCATCTACTTATTACTTCCCGATGCTTTCCTCTAGGCCCAAATAATGGTGAAGTGTCATGTAGTCGACGTTCACATAACACCACTAGAGGAGAGACAACATACGTTCACATAACACCACTAGAGGAGAGACAACATACATCTCATCAAAATATCGAACGAATACCAAATTCACATGACTACTAATAGCAAGACTTCTCCCATGTCCTCAGGAACAAACGTAACTAATCACAAAGCATATTCATGTTCATAATCAGAGGAGTATTAATATGCATATAGGATCTGAACATATGATCTTCCACCAAATAAACCAACTAGCATCAACTACGAGGAGTAATCAACACTACTAGCAACCTACAGGTACCAATCCCAGAGTTAGAGACAAGAATTGGATACAAGAGATGAACTAGGGTTTTGAGAGGAGATGGTGCTGGTGAAGATGTTGATGGAGATGGCCCTCTCCTGATGAGAGGAGTGTTGGTGATGACGATGGCGATGATTTCCCCCTCCCGGAGGGAAGTGTCCCCGGCAGAACAGCTCTGCCGGAGCCCTAGATTGGTTCCGCCAAGGTTCCGCCTCGTGGCGGCGGAGTCTCATCCCGAAAGCTTGCTTATGATTTTTCTTCGGACGAAAGACTTCATATAGCAGAAGATGGGCACCGGAGGGCCAACAGGGGGCCCACGAGGCAGGGGGCGCGCCCAGGTGGGTAGGGCGCGCCCCCACCCTCGTGGCCAGGGTGTGGCCCCCTCTGGTATTTCTTCCGCTCAGTATTTTTTATTATTTCCAAAAATAACTTTCGTGGAGTTTCAGGACTTTTGGAGTTGTGCAGAATAGGTCTCTAATATTCGCTCCTTTTCCAGCCCAGAATTAAAGCTGCCGGCATTCTCCCTCCTTATGTAAACCTTGTAAAATAAGAGAGAATAGGCATAAGTATTGTGACATAATGTGTAATAACAGCCCATAATGCAATAAATATCGATATAAAAGCATGATGCAAAATGGACGTATCAAGCACCGACAACTAGCAATGAGTGTGTGAACATGAATGTAATGTCGGTGAGAGATACGTACTCCCCCAAGCTTAGGCTTTCGGCCTAAGTTGGTCTATTGCCACGGCTGGCCTGCATTCTTAGCCAATTCATATAAATCATCATAAATCCCGGCTGTTCTCAAGAAGTCATCACAAGGCCATTCACACGGCCGAACCTCCGCGGTGCGAGGCAGATTATATTTGGGCCTCTCTTCTTCTTCACTTTGCTTATCCTTCGAGCTTCGGCTCGAAGAGCCCCTCAAAAATCTCTTCATCATTTTCTGAAAATTTCTGAAATTTTTAGTAACTTCAAATAAAATTGAACCAAGCTCAACAAAATTGATAGCAACTACTCCCACAAGTGCCTAGAGACTATATCATGCATTAGAGCTACTTGGAACCATATAAATTTGACATGCAAGCTCAAGAACATGGTCACCTAGGCAGCACAAATTTGCAATGAATAAAGCACTAGAACAAAAACTAATTGGACCAATGGAGGAGTCACATACCAAGGAACAATCCCCCAAAGCAGTTTTATGAGAGGTGCTTTGAGCAAGGAGATCGAAAATCGCAGCAAAATGAGCTAGAGCTCGTGCTTGAGCTGGTTGGTGATTTTTTTGGGAGGAAGAAGGAGTGTGTGGGTGCAGGAATAAGTGGAGGGGAGCCACCATGGGCCCACGAGGCAGGGGGCGCGCCCAGGGGGTGGGCGCGCCCTGGACCCTCGTGGCCAGGTGCTTGCTCCCCCTGATGTGTTCTCAGTGCCAGATATTCTGAAATATTCTAGAAAAAATCATATTTCATTTTCGGGGCATTTGGAGGACTTTTATTTTCGGGGTATTTTTTTATTGCACGGATAATTCATAAAACAGACAGAAAATATTATTTTTACTTTATTTCAACTAAATAACAGAAAGTAAAAGGAAGGTACAGAAAATTGTGCTTTCTAACTTCATCCATCTCATGCTCATCAAAAGGAATCCACTAACAAGGTTGATCAGGTCTTGTTAACAAACTCATTCCGAATAACATGGAACCGGAGAAATTTCGAATAACACTATGTTACCTCAACGGGGATATGCACGTCCCCAATAATAAGAATATCATATTTCTTCTTGACAGTAGGTAGAGGAAATTCAAAACCTCCAAAAATAATCGATGGAATTTTTCCAATAGAATTTATACTATGAACTTGAGGTTGTTTCCTCGGAAAGTGTACCATATGCATTGCCATTAACATGAAAAGTGACATTGCCTTTGTTGCAATCAATAGCAGCCCCTGCAGTATTCAAAAAGGGTCTTCCAAGAATAATATACATACTATCGTCCTCGGGAATATCAAGAATAACAAAGTTCGTTAAAATAGTAACATTTGGAACCACAACAGGCACATCCTCACAAATACCGACAGGTATAGCAGTTGATTTATCAGCCATTTGCAAAGATATTTCAGTAGGTGTCAACTTATTCAAATCAAGTCTACGATATAAAGAGAGAGGCATAACACTAACACCGACTCCAAGATCACATAAAGCAGTTTTAACATATTTTCTTTTAATGGAGCATGGTATAGTTGGTACTCCTGGATCTCCTAGTTTCTTAGGTATTCCACCCTTGAAAGTGTAATTAGCAAGCATGGTGGAAATTTCAGCTTCCGGTATCTTCCTTTTATTAGTAACAATTTATTTCATATACTTAGCATAAGGATTCATTTTGAGCATATCAGTCAAATGCATACGCAAAAAGATAGGTCTAATCATTTCAGCAGAGCGCTCAAAATCCTCATCATCCTTTTTCTTGGATGGTTTGGGAGGAAAAGGCATGGGTTTCTGAACCCGTGTCTCCCTTACTTTACCGTGTTTCCTAGCAACAAAGTCTCTCTTATCATAACATTGATTCTTTGATTGTGGGTTATCAAGATCAATAGCAGGTTCAATTTCTACATCATTATCATTGCTAGGTTGAGCATGAACATGAACATTGTCATTAACATTATTACTAGGTTCATGTTCATCACCAGATTGTGTTTCAGCATCAGAAATAGAAATATCATTAGGATTCTCAGATGTGTCTACAATAGGTTCACTAGAAGCATGCAAAGTCCTATCATTTTTCTTTCTCTTCTTTTTAGAAGGACTAGGTGCATCAATATTATTTCTCTGAGAGTCCTGCTCAATTCTCTTAGGATGGCCTTCAGGATACAAAGGTTCCTGAGTCATTTTACCAGTTCTAGTAGCCACTCTAATAGCAAAATCATTATTCTTACTATTTAATTCATTGAGCAAATCATTCTGAGATTTAAGTACTTGTTCTACTTGAGTGGTAACCATATAAGCAAGTTTACTAATGAGTTTAAGTTCACCTTTAACTCTAGACATATAATCACTCAAGTGTTCAATCATATAAGTGCTACCTCTTGAGCACTGCGTTGGTTTTCCCTTGAAGAGGAAAGGGTGATGCAGCAAAGTAGCGTAAGTATTTCCCTCTTTTTTGAGAACCAAGGTATCAATCCAGTAGGAGGCTACGCGCGAGTCCCTCGCACCTACACAAAACAAATAAATCCTCGCAACCAACGCGATAAGGGGTTGTCAATCCCTACACGGTCACTTACGAGAGTGAGATCTGATAGATATGATAGGATAATATTTTTGGTATTTTTATGATAAAGATGCAAAGTAAAATAAAAGCAAAGTAAAAAAGCAACAGAAATAACTAAGTGTTGGAAGATTAATATGATGAAGATAGACCCGGGGGCCATAGGTTTCACTAGTGGCTTCTCTCAAGAGCATAAGTATTTTACGGTGGGTGAACAAATTACTGTTGAGCAATTGACAGAATTGAGCATAGTTATGAGAATATCTAGGTATGATCATGTATATAGGCATCACGTCCGAGACAAGTAGACCGACTCCTGCCTGCATCTACTACTATTACTCCACACATCGACCGCTATCCAGCATGCATCTAGAGTATTAAGTTCATAAGAACAGAGTAACGCCTTAAGCAAGATGACATGATGCAGAGGGATAAATTCATGCAATATGATAAAAAAACCATCTTGTTATCCTCGATGGCAACAATACAATACGTGCCTTGCTGCCCCTACTGTCACTGGGAAAGGACACCGCAAGATTGAACCCAAAGCTAAGCACTTCTCCCATTGCAAGAAAGATCAATCTAGTAGGCCAAACGAAACTGATAATTCGAAGAGACTTGCAAAGATAACCAATCATACATAAAAGAATTCAGAAGATTCAAATATTGTTCATAGATAAACTTGATCATAAACCCACAATTCATCGGTCTCAACAAACACACCACAAAAGAAGATTACATCGAATAGATCTCCACGAGAGAGGGGGAGAACATTGTATTGAGATCCAAAAGGAGAGAAGAAGCCATCTAGCTAATAACTATGGACCCGAAGGTCTGAGGTAAACTACTCACACTTCACCGGAGGGGCTATGGTGTTGATGTAGAAGCCCTCCATGATCGATGCCCCCTCCGGCGGAGCTCCGGAACAGGCCCCAAGATGGGATCTCGTGGGTATAGAAGGCTGCGGCGGTGGAATTTGGTTTTTGGCTCCGTCTTTGATCGTTTGGGGGCACGTAGGTATATATAGGAGGAAGGAGTACATCGGTGGAGCAACAAGGGGCCCACGAGGGTGGAGGGCGCGCCTGGGGGGGTAGGTGCGCCCCCCTACCTCGTGGCCTCCTCCTTTGTTTCTTGACGTAGGGTCCAAGTCTCCTGGATCTTATTCATTCCAAAAATCACGTTCCCGAAGGTTTCATTCCGTTTGGACTTTGTTTGATATTATTTTTCTGCAAAACTCTGAAATAGGCAAAAAACAGCAATTTTGGGCTGGGTCTCCGGTTAACAGGTTAGTCCCAAAAATAATATAAAAGTGAATAATAAAGCCCATTAATGTCCAAAACAGAAGATAATATAGCATGGAGCAATCAAAAATTATAGATACGTTGGAGACGTATCAATAAGCATTGCGTTTTAATTCTCTACCAAAATAAGCATTGAAGTTTTCTTGCTTAACCATAAAATTATCAAACTCATCCAAGCATTGGCTAGCAAACTTAGTAGGAGGGATTTCAGCTTTATCATATCTATAGAGAGAATTTACCTTTACTACATGTGTCGGGTTATCAAGACCATGTATTTATTCAATAGGCGGTAAATTAAGACCATGTATTTCTTCAACAGGAGGTAAATTCTTAACATCTTCAGCTTTAATACCTTTTTCTTTCATATATTTCTTTGCCTCTTGCATATCTTCAGGACTGAGAAATAGAACACCCCTTTTCTTCAGAGTTGGCTTAGGAGTTGGTTCAGGAAGTGTCCAATTATTTTCATTGGTCAACATATTATTCAATAAAATTTCAGCTTCATCTGGTGTTCTTTCCCTGAAAACACAACCAGCACAACTATCCAGGTGGTCTCTGGAAGCATCGGTTAGTCCATTATAAAAGATATCAAGTATTTCATTTTTCTTAAGAGGATGATCAGGCAAAGCATTAAGTAATTGGAGAAGCCTCCCCCAAACTTGTGGGAGACTCTCTTCTTCAATTTGCACAAAATTATATATATCCCTTAAAGCAGCTTGTTTCTTATGAGCAGGGAAATATTTAGCAGAGAAGTAATAAATCATATCCTGGGGACTACACACACAACCAGGATCAAGAGAATTGAACCATATCTTAGCATCACCCTTTAATGAGAACGGAAATATTTTAAGGATATAATAGTAGCGAGTTTTCTCATCATTAGTGAATAGGGTGGCTATATCATTTAATTTAGTAAGATGTGCCACAACAGTTCAGATTCATAGCCATAAAAAGGATCATATTCAACCAAAGTAATTATATCAGGATCAACAGAGAATTCATAATCCTTATCGGTAACAAAGATAGGTGAAGTAGCATAAGCAGGATCATATTTCATTCTAGCATTCAGAGTTTTTTATTTCAGCTTAGCTAGTAATTTCTTAAGATCACTTCTATCATTGCAAGCAAGAAAGTCTCTAGCAGTTTCTTCATCCATAACATAGCCCTCAGGCACAACAGGCAATTCATATTTAGGGGGAGAATCTTCATCATCACTTTCATCAATATTATCAGTTTCAATAATTCCATTCTCTCTAGCCATAGCAAGTTGTTCATCAAGAAATTCACCAAGTGGCACAGTAGTATCAAGCATAGAAGTAGTTTCATCATAAGTATCGTGCATAGCAGAAGTGGCATCATCAATAACATGCGACAAATCAGAATTAATAGCAGAAGCAGGTTTAGGTGTCGCAAGCTTACTCAAAACAGAAGGTGAATCAAATGCAGAGCTAGATGGCAGTTCCTTACCTCCCCTCGTAGTTGAGGGATAAATTTTTTTTTCGCGTCTTTCAAGTTCTTCATAGTGAACAGCATATATAAGTCCCAAGTGACTCAAAGAATAGAGCTATGCTCCCCGGCAACGGCGCCAGAAAATAGTCTTGATAACCCACAAGTATAGGGGATCGCAACAGTTTTCGAGGGTAGAGTATTCAACCCAAATTTATTGATTCGACACAAGGGGAGCCAAAGAATATTCTCAAGTATTAGCAGTTGAGTTGTCAATTCAACCACACCTGGATAACTTAATATCTGTAGCAAAGTATTTAGTAGCAAAGTAGTATGATAGTAACGGTAACGGTAGCAAAAGTAATATTTTTGGGTTTTGTAGTGATTGTAACAGTAGCAACGGAAAAGTAAATAAGCGAAGAACAATATGTGAAAAGCTCGTAGGCATTGGATCGGTGATGGAGAATTATGCCGGATGTGGTTCATCATGTAACAGTCATAACATAGGGTGACACAGAACTAGCTCCAATTCATCAATGTAATGTAGGCATGTATTCCGAATATAGTCATATGTGCTTATGGAAAAGAACTTGCATGACATCTTTTGTCCTACCCTCCCATGGTAGTGGGGTCCTAATGGAAACTAAGGGATATTAAGGCCTCCTTTTAATAGAGTACCGGACCAAAGCATTAACACATAGTGAATACATGAACTCCTCAAACTACGGTCATCACCGGGAGTGGTCCCGATTATTGTCACTTCGGGGTTGCCGGATCATAACACATAGTAGGTGACTATAGACTTGCAAGATAGGATCAAGAACTCACATATATTCATGAAAACATAATAGGTTCAGATCTGAAATCATGGCGCTCGGGCCCTAGTGACAAGCATTAAGCATAGCAAAGTCATAGCAACATCAATCTCAGAACATAATGGATACTAGGGATCAAACCCTAACAAAACTAACTCGATTACATGATAAATCTCATCCAACCCATCACCGTCCAGCAAGCCTATGATGGAATTACTCACGCACGGCGGTGAGCATCATGAAATTGGTGATGGAGGATAGTTGATGATGACGATGGCGACGGATTCCCCTCTCCGGAGCCCCGAACGGACTCCAGATCAGCCCTCTCGAGAGAGTTTAGGGTTTGGCGGTGGCTCCGTATCGTAAAACGCGATGAATCTTTTTTTCTGATTTTTTTCTCCCCGAACACGAATATATGGAGTTGGAGTTGAGGTCGGTTGAGCTCCAGGGGGGCCACGAGGCAGGGGGCGCGCCCCCCACCCTCGTGGAAAGGGTGTGGACCCCCTGGCCTTGATTCTTTCGCCAGTATTTTTAATTATTTCCAAATAAAATCTCTATGAAGTTTTAGGTCATTCCGAGAACTTTTGTTTCTGCACATAAATAACACCATGGTAATTCTGCTGAAAACAGCGCCAATCCGGGTTAGTTCCATTCAAATCATGCAAGTTAGAGTCCAAAACAAGGGCAAAAGTGTTTGGAAAAGTAGATACAACGGAGACGTATCATGATGCAGCAAAGTAGTGTAAGTATTTCCCTCAGTTTTGAGAACCAAGGTATCAATCCAGTAGGAGACAACGCACAAGTCACCTAGTACCTGCACAAACAATCAAGAACCGTGGAACCAACGCGATAAAGGGGTTGTCAATCCCTTCACGGTCACTCGCAAAAGTGAGATCTAATAGAGATAGTAAAGTAAATATTTTTGGTATTTTTGTTGTATAGATTGGAAAGTAAAGATTGCAAAATAGTAAACGAGATGCGATGTAAACAAAAGAGATGCAATATAATAGGAAAGAGACCCGGGGGCCATAGGTTTCACTAGTGGCTTCACTCAAGATAGCATGCATTACGTTGGGTGAATAAATTACTGTCGAGCAATTGATAGAAAAGTGCATAGTTATGAAGATATCTAAGGCAATGATCATGAATATAGGCATCATGTCCATGTCAAGTATACCGAAACGATTCTGCATCTACTACTATTACTCCACACATCGACTGCTATCCAGCATGCATCTAGAGTATTAAGTTCATAAGAACAGAGTAACACATTAAGCAAGATGACATGATGTAGAGGGATAAACTCAAGTAATATGATATAAACCCCATCTTTTTATCCTCGATGGCAACAATACAATACGTGCCTTGCTGCCCCTACTGTCACTAGGAAAGGACACCGCAAGATTGAACCCAAAGCTAAGCACTTCTCCCATTGCAAGAAAGATCAATCTAGTAGGCCCAACTAAACCGATAATTCGAAGAGACTTGCAAAGATATCAAATCATGCATATAAGAATTCAGAGAAGAACCAAGTAATGTTCATAGATAAACTTGTTCATAAATCCACAATTCATCAGATCTCGGCAAACACACCGCAAAAGAGTATTACATCGAATAGATCTCCAAGAACATCGAGGAGAACTTTGTATTGAGAATCAAAGAGAGAAAAGAAGCCATCTAGCTAAAAACTATGGACCCTAAGGTCTGTGGTAAACTACTCACGCTTCATCGGAGAGGCAATGGTGTTGATGTAGAAGCCCTCCGTGATCGATTCCCCCTCCGATAGATCGCCGGAAAAGGCCCCAAGATGGGATCTCACGGGTACAGAAGGTTGCGGTGGTGTCAAAGTGGTTTCGTGGCTCTCCCTGATGTTTCTAGGGTATAAGAGTATATATAGGCGAAAGAAGTACGTCAGTGGAGCTACGAGGGGCCCACGAGGGTGGGGGCGCGCTGATACATCTCCAACGTATCTATAATTTTTTATTGTTCCATGGTATTATATTATCTGTTTTGGATGTTTAATGGGCTTTAATAAACTCTTTTATATTATTTTTGGGACTAACCTATTAACCGAAGGCCCAGTGCAAATTGCTATTTTTTGCCTATTTCAGTGTTTCGCAGAAAAGGAATATCAAACGGAATCCAAACGAAACGAAACCTTCGCGAGGATCTTTTTTTGGAACAAACGCAATCCAGGAGACATGGAGTGGAAGTCAAGGAAGCAACGAGGCGGCCACGAGGTAGGAGGACGCGCCCCCCACCCTCGTGGGCCCCTCGTAGCTCCACCGACCTATTTCTTTTGCCTATATATACTCTTATACCCTGAAAACATCCAGGGGAGCCATGAAACCACTTTTCCACCGCCACAACCTTCTGTACCCGTGAGATCCCATCTTGGGGCCTTTTCCGGCGATCTGCCGGAGGGGGATTCGATCACGGAGGGCTTCTACATCAACACCATAGCCTCTCCAATGATGTGTGAGTAGTTTACCCCAGACCTTCGGGTCCGTAGTTATTAGCTAGACACTCTTTGGTTCTCAATACAAAGTTCTCCTCGATGTTCTTGGAGATCTATTCGATGTAATACTTTTTGCGGTGTGTTTGACGAGATCCGATGAATTGTGGGTTTATGATCAAGATTGTCTATGAACAATATTTGATTCTTCTCTGAATTCTCATATGCATGATTTGATATCTTTGCAAGTCTCTTTGAATTATCGATTTAGTTTGGCCTACTAGATTGATCTTTCTTGCAATGGGAGAAGTGCTTAGCTTTGGGTTCAATCTTGCGGTGTCCTTTCCCAGTGACAGTAGGGGCAGCAAGGCACGTATTGTATTGTTGCCATCGAGGATAAAAAGATGGGGTTTATATCATATTGCTTGAGTTTATCCCTCTACATCATGGCATCTTGCTTAATGCGTTACCCTGTTCTTATGAACTTAATACTCTAGATGCATGCTGGATAGCGGTCGATGTGTGGAGTAATAGTAGTAGATGCAGAATTGTTTCGGTCTACTTGACACGGACGTGATGCCTATGTTCATGATCATGCCTAGATATTCTCATAACTATGCGCTTTTCTATCAATTGCTCGGCAGTAATTTGTTCATCCACCATAATATATGTTATCATGAGAGAAGCCACTAGTGAAACCTATGGCCCCCGGGTCTATTTCACAGCATATTAGTTTCCCGTCAACTAGCTATTTCTGTCGCCGTTTATTTGCAATCTTTACTTTCCAATCTATACAACAAAAATACCAAAAATATTTATCTTATTATCTTTATCATATCTCACTTTTGCAAGTGGCCGTGAAGGGATTGACAACCCCTTTATCGTGTTGGTTGCATGGTTCTTGATTGTTTGTGTAGGTACTAGGCGATTTGCGTGTAGTCTCCTACTGGATTGATACCTTGGTTCTCAAAAACTGAGGGAAATACTTACGCTACTTTGCTGCATCACCCTTTCCTCTTCAAGGGAAAACCAACGCATGCTCAAGAGGTAGCAAGAAGGATTTCTGGCACCGTTGTCGGGGAGATCTACGCTCAAGTCAAGACATACCAAGTACCCATCACAAACTCTTCTCCCTCGCATTACATTATTTTCCATTTGCCTCCCATTTTCCTCTCCCCCACTTCACCTTTGCCTTTTCTTCGCCTTCTTCCCGTATGTCTTTTTCTTTGTGTTTCCATGTGCCTTCTACTTGCTTGCATCTTTGCTTGCTAAAAATCTATTGATATGGATCCACTTAAAGTGTTCTACTTGGATCATCTTCGATCTATATGTGCTCGTGCTGAAACCCCAACTAGTTTAGTTGAGGGAAAATCTTTAGATGAGCATGCTCATTTTGTGCGACATCGTTTGTCTGAAAAGGGGAAGCTCTTATGGTATCAAATAAATAGTTTGCTATGCTATGCTTGGAATCTTTGTGAAATTTATGATTTTACTTGTTGCTCTAAGAACCCTAAGAAACACCTTCCCTACCTATGTGAGTTTAATGATAATGAAATCTTATCTTCTTATGGAAAGGGTGTTTATAGTTACTATGATATCAAACAAATTGAAGAATTTGTCGTTTTTAAGGGTGCTCATGAAGTTGCTTCTTTGATTGAAAAGTATGATATTACTCTCTACAAATCTGAAAATTCCGACATACTTAAATATTGCTATGAAAACTATGCTCATAATGCCTATGTTAAGGAATTTATTGAGACAATGACCGTTGCTTTGGAAGAAAATAATGATATGCACGAATCTATAGATAATTATGATTCCGATGATTTGATTGAAGTATCCCTTGATGAACATGATGCTTGCTATTCTTATGGCCATGATGCCAATATTTATGGAGATGAATTTACTATAGTTCCTTATGTTAAACATGAGATTATTGCTATTGCACCCATACTTGATAGTTCCTTGAATCAAAAGCATGATTGCAATGATGTTACTATAAATTCTCTTGCTGTCAATTGTGCTAATAATATGCAAAACCCTAAGCTTGGGGATGCTAGTTTTGCTATCTCTACTACTTGTTGCAATGATCATGATTGGGGTGATTCTTCTTACAATCTTGAAAAATTATTTAAGCCCCATGATAATTATGAGATTGATAATAATGTTTGAAATAATACTGAAAGATGGGACTGGAGATGAGTCAACTTTAGTTAAAAGGCGTCCCAATGATTCGGAGTTTTTAGATCTTGAAGCAAAAATTAATAAAAGTGCGATTGAAGAGGTCAAAACTTTACATAGCAATGAACCCACTATTTTGGATTTCAAGGATTTAATTATTATAATTGCTCTTTGATACATTGTATTTCCTTGTTGCAATCCGTGTTAAATTCTCCACATGCTTATAATCAAAATAAAGCTTTTACAAAACATATCGTTGATGCTTTAATGCAATCTTATGAAGAAAAACTCGAATTAGAAGTTTCTATTCCTAGAAAACGTTATGATGAATGAGAACCTACTATTAAAATTAAGATTAAAGATCATGAACGCTATGCTTTATGTGATTTGGGTGCTAGTGTTTCCACGATTCCAAAAACTTTGTGTGATGTATTAGGTTTCCGTGAATTTGATGATTGTTCTTTAAATTTGCACCTTGCGGATTCCACCATTAAGAAACTATGGGAAGGATTAATAATGTTCTTATTGTTGCAAATAGGAATTATGTGCCCGTAGATTTCATTGTTCTTGATATAGATTGCAATCCTCCATGTCCTATTATTCTTGGTAGACCCTTCCTTAGAACGATTGGTGCAATTACTGATATGAAAGAAGGAAATATTAGATTCCAATTTACATTAAGGAAAGGCATGGAACACTTTCCTAGGAAGAAAATTAAATTACATTATGAATCTATTATGAGAGCCACTTATGGATTGCATACCAAAGATGACAATACCTAGATCTATTCTTGTTTTTATGCCTAACTAGGGGCGTTAAACGATAGCGCTTGTTGGGAGGCAACCCAATTTTATTTTTGTTCCTTAATTTTTGTTCCTGTTTAGTAATAAATAATTCATCTAGCCTCTGTTTAGATGTGGTTTTATGTTTTAATAAGTGTTTGTGCCAAGTAGAACCTTTGGGAAGACTTGGGTGAAGTCTTTGCGATCTTGCTGTAAAAAACACAAACTTTAGCGCTCACGAGATTAGCTACCATTTTTTATTGGAGAGTGATTTTATGGTGATTCGTTTTGAATATGATTAATAGATAAATTCCTCACGTCCACCAATTTATTTCAGAATTTTTGGAGTTCCATAAGTATACGTTTGATACAGATTACTACAGACTGCTCTGTTTTTGACAGATTCTGTTTTTCGTCTGTTGTTTGCTTATTTGATGAATCTATGGCTAGTATCGGGGCGTATGAACCATAAAGAAGTTGGAATACAGTAGGTTTAACACCAATATAAATAAAGAATGAGTTCATTACAGTAACTTAAAGTGGTGGTTTGTTTTCTTACACTAACGGAGCTCATCAGATATTCTGTTTAAGTTTTGTGTTGTGAAGTTTTCAAGTTTTTGGGTAAAGATTTGATGGATTTCGGAATAAGGAGTGGCAAGAGCCTAAGCTTGGGGATGCCCAAGGCACCCCAAGGTAAAATTCAAGGATAACCAAAAGCCTAAGCTTGGGGATGCCCCGGAAGACATCCCCTCTTTCGTCTTCGTCTATCGGTAACTTTACTTGAGGCTATATTTTTATTCACCACATGATATGTGTTTTGCTTGGAGCGTCTTGTATGATTTGAGTCCTTGATTTTTAGTTTACCACAATCATCCTTTCTGTACACACCTTTCTGGAGAGACACACATGAATCGGAATTTATTAGAATACTCTATGTGCTTCACTTATATCTTTTGAGCTAGACAATTTTGCTCTAGTACTTCATTTATATCTTTTTAGAGCACGGTGGTGGTTTTATTTTATAGAAATTATTGATCTCTAATGCTTCACTTATATTATTTTGAGAGTCTTTTAGAACAGCATGATAATTTGCTTTTGGTTATGAATTTAGTCCTAATATGATAGGCATCCAAGATGGGTATAATAAAAACTTTCATATAAAGTGCATTGAATACTATGAGAAGTTTGATTCGTTATGATTGTTTTGAGATATGAAGATGCATGGTGATATTAGAGTCATGCTAGTTGAGTAATTGTGAATTTGAGAGATACTTGTGTTAAAGTTTGTGATTCCCATAGCATGCACGTATGGTGAACCGCTATGTGATGAAGTCGGAGCATGATTTATTTATTGATTATCTTCCTTATGAGTGGAGGTCGGGGACGAGCGATGGTCTTTTCCTACCAATCTTTCCCCCTAGGAGCATGCGCGTAGTACTTTTTTTCGATAACTAATAGATTTTTGCAATAAGTATGTGGGTTCTTTATGACTAATGTTGAGTCCATGGATTATACACACTCTCACCCTTCCACCGTTGCTAGCCTCTCTAATACCGCGCAACTCTCGCTGGTATCATACACCCACCATATAACTTCCTCAAAACAGCCACCATACCTACCTATTTTGGCATTTCCATAGCCATTCCGAGATATACTGCCATGCAACTTTCCACCGTTCAGTTTATTATGACACGCTCCATCATTGTCATATTGCTTTGCATGATCATGTAGTTGACATCGTATTTGTGGCAAAGCCACCTTCATAATTCTTTCATACATGTCACTCTTGATTCATTGCACATCCCGGTACACCGCCGGAGGCATTCATATAGACTCATATTTTGTTCTAAGTATCGAGTTGTAATTCCTGAGTTGTAAGTAAATAAAAGTGTGATGATCATCATTATTAGAGCATTGTCCTATGTGAGGAAAGGATGATGGAGACTATGATTCCCCCACAAGTCGGGATGAGACTCCAGACGAAAAAAAAGAAAAAAAGAGGCCATAAAAAAAGAGAAAAGGCCCAAGAAAAAAATGAGAGAAAAAGAGATAAGGGACAATGCTACTATCCTTTTACCACACTTGTGCTTCAAAGTAGCACCATGATCTTCATGATAGAGAGTCTTCTATGATATCATTTTCATATACTAGTGGGAATTTTCATTATAGAACTTGGCTTGTATATTCCAATGATGGGCTTCCTCAAATTGCCCTAGGTCTTCGTGAGCAAGCGAGTTGGATGCACACCCACTTAGTTTCTTTTTGAGCTTTCATACACTTATAGCTCTAAGTGCATCCGTTGCATGGCAATCCCTACTCACTCACATTGATATCTATTGATGGGCATCTCCATAGCCCGTTGATACGCCTAGTTGATGTGAGACTATCTTCTCCTTTTTGTCTTCTCCACAACCACCAATCTATTCCACCTATAGTGCTATGTCCATGGCTCACGCTCATGTATTGCGTGAAAGTTGAAAAAGTTTGAGAACATCAAAAGTATGAAACAATTGCTTGGCTTGTCATCGGGGTTGTGCATGATTAAATACTTTGTGTGATGAAGATAGAGCATAGCCAGACTATATGATTTTTTAGGGATAACTTTCTTTGGCCATGTTATTTTGAGAAGACATAATTGCTTAGTTAGTATGCTTGAAATATTATTGTTTTTATGTCAATATTAAACTTTTGTATTGAATCTTTCGGATCTGAACATTCATGCCACAATAAAGAAAATTACATTGAAAATTATGTTAGGTAGCATTCCACATCAAAAATTCTGTTTTTATCATTTACCTACTCGAGGACGAGCATGAAATAAGCTTGAGGATGCTTGATACGTCTCCAACGTATCTATAATTTTTTATTGTTCCATGCTATTATATTATCAGTTTTGGATGTTTAATGGGATTTAATATACTCTTTTATATTATTTTTGGGACTAACCTATTAACCGAAGGCCCAGTGCAAATTGCTGTTTTTTGCCTATTTCAGTGTTTCGCAGAAAAGGAATATCAAACGGAATCCAAACGGAATGAAACCTTCGCGACAATCATTTTTGGAACAAACGCAATCCAGGAGACTTGGAGTGGAAGTCAAGGAAGCAACAAGGTGGCCACGAGGCAGGAGGGCGCGCCTAGGGGGGTAGGCACGCCCCCACCCTCGTGGGCCCCTCGTAGCTCCACCGACCTATTTCTTTTGCCCATATATATACTCTTATACCCTGAAAACATCCAGGGGAGCCACGAAACCACTTTTCCACCGCCGCAACCTTCTGTACCGGTGAGATCCCATCTTGGAACCTTTTCCAGCGATCTGCCGGAGGGGATTCGATCACGGAGGGCTTCTACATCAACACCATAGCCTCTCCGATGATGTGTGAGTAGTTTACCACAGACCTTCGGGTCCATAGTTATTAGCTAGATGGCTTCTTCTCTCTCTTTGGTTCTCAATACAAAGTTCTCCTCGATGTTCTTGGAGATCTATCCGATGTAATACTTTTTGCGGTGTGTTTGTCGAGATACGATCAATTGTGGGTTTATGATCAAGATTATCTATGAACAATATTTGATTCTTCTCTGAATTCTCATATGCATGATTTGATATCTTTGCAAGTCTCTTCGAATTATCGATTTAGTTTGGCCTACTAGATTGATCTTTCTTGCAACGGGAGAAGTGCTTAGCTTTGGGTTCAATCTTGTGGTGTCCTTTCCAAGTGACAGTAGGGGCAGCAAGGCACGTATTGTATTGTTGCCATCGAGGATAAAAAGATGGGGTTTATATCATATTGCTTGAGTTTATCCCTCTACATCATGTCATCTTGCTTAATGCGTTACTCTGTTCTTATGAACTTAATACTCTAGATGCATGCTGGATAGTGGTCGATGTGTGGAGTAATAGTAGTAGATGCATAATTGTTTCGGTCTACTTGACACGGACGTGATGCCTATGTTCATGATCATGCCTAGATATTCTCATAACTATGCATTTTTCTATCAATTGCTCGGCAGTAATTTGTTCATCCACCGTAATATATCTTATCATGAGAGAAGCCACTAGTGAAACCTATGCCCCCGGGGTCTATTTCACAGCATATTAGTTTCCCGTCAACTAGCTATTTCTGTCGCCATTTATTTTGCAATCTTTACTTTCCAATCTATACAACAAAAATACCAAAAATATTTATCTTATTATCTTTATCAGATCTCACTTTTGCAAGTGGCCGTGAAGGGATTGACAACCCCTTTAGCGCGTTGGTTGCAAGGTTCTTGATTGTTTGTGCAGGTACTAGGCGACTTGCGTGTAGTCTCCTACTGGATTGATACCTTGGTTCTCAAAACTGAGGGAAATACTTACGCTACTTTGATGCATCATCCTTTCCTCTTCAAGGGAAAATCAACGCATGCTCAAGAGGTAGCATGCGCCTACCCCCCTGGGCGCGCCCTCCTACCTCGTGGCCTCCTCGTGGAGTTCCAGACTTCAACTCCAAGTCTTCTGGTTTGCTTTCGGTCCAATAAAGATCATCTCGAAGGACTCATTCCGTTTGGACCCCGTTTGGTATTCCTTTTCTGCAAAACTCTAAAATAGGCAAAAAACAGAAACTGGCACTGGGCCTCCAGTTAATAGGTTAGCCCCAAAAATAATATAAAAGAGCATATTAAAGGCCATTAAACATCCAAAACAGATAATATAATAGCATGGAACAATAAAAAATTATAGATACGTTGGAGACTTATCAAGCATCCCCAAGCTTAATTCCTGCTCGTCCTCGAGTAGGTAAATGATAAAAACAGAATTTTTGATGTGGAATGCTACCTAACATAATTATCAATGTAATTTTCTTTATTGTGGAATGAATGTTCAGATCCGAAAGATTCAAGACAAAAGTTTAATATTGACATAAAAATAATAATACTTCAAGCATACTAACAAAGCAATCATGTCTTCTCAAAATAACATGGCCAAAGAAAGTTATCCCTACAAAATCATATAGTCTCGCTATGCTCTATCTTCATCACACAAAGTATTTAAATCATGCACAACCCCGATGACAAGCCAAGCAATTGTTTCATACTTTTAATGTTCTCAAACTTTTTCAATCTTCACGCAATACATGAGCGTGAGCCATGGACATAGCACTATAGGTGGAATAGATTGGTGGTTGTGGAGAAGACAAAAAGGAGAAGATAGTCTCACATCAACTAGGCGTATCAATGGGCTATGGAGATGCCCATCAATAGATATCAATGTGAGTGAGTAGGGATTGCCATGCAACGGATGCACTAGAGCTATAAGTGTATGAAAGCTCAACAAAAGAAACTAAGTGGGTGTGCATCCAACTCACTTGCTCACGAAGACCTAGGGCAATTTGAGGAAGCCCATCATTGGAATATACAAGCCAAGTTCTATAATGAAAAATTCCCACTAGTATATGAAAATGATATCATAGGAGACTCTCTATCATGAAGATCATGGTGCTACTTTGAAGCACAAGTGCGGTAAGAGGATAGTAGCATTGTCCCTTCTCTCTTTTTCTCTCATCCTTTTTTTATTTGGGCCTTCTTTTTTTTTTATGGCCTCTTTTTTTTCTTTTCTCTCTTTTTTTCGTCCGGAGTCTCATCCCGACTTGTGGGGGAATCATAGTCTCCATCATCCTTTCCTCACATGGGACAATGCTCTAATAATGATGATCATCACACTTTTATTTACTTACAACTCAAGAATTACAACTCAAGAATTACAACTCGATACTTAGAACAAAATATGACTCTATATGAATGCCTCCGGCGGTGTACCGGGATGTGCAATGAATCAAGAGTGACATGTATGAAAGAATTATGAAGGTGGCTTTGCCACAAATACGATGTCAACTACATGATCATGCAAAGCAATATGACAATGATGGAGCGTGTCATAATAAACGGAATGGTGGAAAGTTGCATGGCAATATATCTTGGAATGGCTATGGAAATGCCATAATAGGTAGATATGGTGGCTGTTTTGAGGAAGGTATATGGTGGGTGTATGACACCGGCGAAAGTTGTGTGGTATTAGAGAGGCTAGCAATGGTGGAAGGGTGAGAGTGTGTATAATCCATGGACTCAACATTAGTCATAAAGAACCCACATACTTATTGCAAAAATCTATTAGTTATCGAAACGAAGTACTACGCGCATGCTCCTAGGGGGATAGATTGGTAGGAAAAGACCATCGCTCGTCCCCGACCTCCACTCATAAGGAATACAATCAATAAATAAATCATGCTCCGACTTCATCACATAACGGTTCACCATACGTGCATGCTATGGGAATCAAAAACTTTAACACAAGTATCTCTCAAATTCACAATTACTCAACTAGCATGACTCTAATATCACCATCTTCATATCTCAAAACAATCATAAAGAATCAAACTTCTCATAGTATTCAATGCACTTTATATGAAAGTTTTTATTATACCCATCTTGGATGCCTATCATATTAGGACTAAATTCATAACCAAAAGCAAATTACCATGCTGTTCTAAAAGACTCTCAAAATAATATAAGTGAAGCATGAGAGACCAATAATTTCTATAAAATAAAACCACCACCGTGCTCTAAAAAGATATAAGTGAAGTACTAGAGCAAAATTGTCTAGCTCAAAAGATATAAGTGAAGCACATAGAGTATTCTAATAAATTCCGATTCATGTGTCTCTCTCCAAAAAGGTGTGTACAGAAAGTATGATTGTGGTAAACTAAAAATCAAGGACTCAAATCATACAAGACGCTCCAAGCAAAACACATATCATGTGGTGAATAAAAATATAGCCTCAAGTAAAGTTACCGATAGACGAAGACGAAAGAGGGGATGCCTTCCAGGGCATCCCCAAGCTTAGGATTTTGGTTGTCCTTGAATTTTACCTTGGGGTGCCTTGGGAATCCCCAAGCTTAGGCTCTTGCCACTCCTTTTTCCAAAATCCATCAAATCTTTACCCAAAAACTTGAAAACTTCACAACACAAAACTTCAACAGAAAATCTCATGAGCTCCGTTAGTATAAGAAAATAAACCACCACTTTAAGTTACTGTAATGAACTCATTCTTTATTTATATTGGTGTTAAACCTACTGTATTCCAACTTCTCTATGGTTCATACCCCCCGATACTACTCATAGATTCATCAAAATAAGCAAACAACACACGAAAAACAGAATCTGTCAAAACAGAACAGTCTGTAGCAATCTGTATCATTCGAATACTTATGTAACTCCAAAAATTCTGAAATAAATTCGTGGACGTGAGGAATTTGTCTATTAATCATTTGCAAAAATAATCAACCTAAAAGCACTCTCCAGTAAATATGACAGCTAATCTCGTGAGCGCAAAAGTTTCTGTTTTTTACAGCAAGATCGCAAAGACTTCACTCATGTCTTCCCAAAGGTTCTACTTGGCACAAACACTAATTAAACATAAAACCACATCTAAACAGAAGCTAGATGAATTATTTATTACTAAACAGGAACAAAAAGCAAAGAACAAAAATAAAATTGGGTTGCCTCCCAACAAGCGCTATCGTTTAATGCCCCTAGCTAGGCATTGATAATTTGAATGATGCTCACATGAAAGATAGCAATTGAAACACAAAGAGAGCATCATAAAACACGTGACAAACAATATAAGTCTAACATGCTTCCTATGCATAGGAATTTTATAGGAAAACAAATTAGCAAGGCAAGCAAGATCTAGCATATGCAAGGAATAAGAAAGAAACGATAGCAATCTCAACATGAAGAGAGGTAATTTAGTAACATGCAAATTTCTACAACCATATTTTCCTCTCTCATAATAATTATATGTAGGATCATAAGAAAATTCAACAATATAGCTATCACATAACATATTCTCAACACGATCCACATGCATGCGAAGTTGACACTCTTCCAAAATAGTGGGATTAGCATTAACTAAAGTCATGACCTGTCCAAACCCACTTTTATCAAAAATTTCATAAGATTGAACATTCTCCAAATATGTGGGATCTAAAGTTGACACTCTTCCTAACTCACTTTCAATATTATTGCAAACACTATTATCAATCTCATATTCATCATGGGGCTTAAATAAATTTTCAAGATCATAAGAAGAATCACCCCAATCATGATCATTGCACCAAAAAGTGGACATAACAAAACTAGCATCCCCAAGCTTAGGGTTTTGCATATCATTAGCATAATTGACATTAATGGAATTTATAATAACATCGTTGCAATCATGCTTTTCATTCAAGGCACTATCACGAATCACTTTATAATTTTCTTCTTTCAACACTCCATCACAATTTTCAAATTCACGAATTTCAAGCAAAACCTCATAAAGATAATCTAGTGCACTCAACTCCCTAGCAATTGGTTCATCATAATTGGATCTCTTAAAAAGATTAGCAAGTGGATGAGGATCCATAAACTTGTAGCAAGCGAAGATGCAAGCAAAAAGAAGGCACATGGTAACACAAGCAAACAAAAGATAGAACGGAAGAAGGGCGAAGAAAAGGCAAAGGTTTTCGAAAATCGTTTTAGAAGTGGGGGAGAGGAAAACGAGAGGCGAATGGCAAATAATGTAATGCGAGGGAGAAGAGTTTATGATGGGTACTTGGTGTGTCTTGACTTGGCGTAGATCTCCCCGGCAACGGCGCCAGAAATCCTTCTTGCTACCTCTTGAGCATGCGTTGGTTTTCCCTTGAAGAGGAAAGGGTGATGCAGCAAAGTAGCGTAAGTATTTCCCTCAGTTTTGAGAACCAAGGTATCAATCCAGTAGGAGACAACGCACAAGTCACCTAGTACCTGCACAAACAATCAAGAACCTTGCAACCAATGCGATAAAGGGGTTGTCAATCCCTTCACGGTCACTCGCAAAAGTGAGATCTAATAGAGATAGTAAAGTAAATATTTTTGGTATTTTTGTTGTATAGATTGAAAAGTAAAGATTGCAAAATAGTAAACAAGATGCGATGTAAATAAAAGAGATGCAATATAATAGGAAAGAGACCCGGGCGCCATAGGTTTCACTAGTGGCTTCTCTCAAGATAGCATGCATTACAGTGGGTGAACAAATTACTGCCGAGCAATTGATAGAAAAGCGCATAGTTATGAAGATATCTAAGGCAATGATCATGAATATAGGCATCACGTCCGTGTCAAGTAGACCGAAATGATTCTGCATCTACTACTATTACTCCACACATCGACCGCTATCCAGCATGCATCTAGAGTATTAAGTTCATAAGAACAGAGTAACGCATTAAGCAAGATGAAATGATGTAGAGGGATAAACTGAAGCAATATGATATAAACCTCATCTTTTTATCCTCGATGGCAACAATACAATACGTGTCTTGCTACCCCTACTGTCACTGGGAAAGGACACCGCAAGATTGAACCCAAATCTAAGCACTTCTCCCATTGCAAGAAAGATCAATCTACTAGGCCAAACTAAACCGATAATTCAAAGAGACTTGCAAAGATATCAAATCATGCATATAAGAATTTAGAGAAGAACCAAATGATATTCATAGATAAACTTGTTCATAAATCCACAATTCATCGGATCTCGGCAAACACACCGCAAAAGAGTATTACATCGAATAGATCTCCAAGAACATCGAGGAGAACTTTGTATTGAGAATCAAAGAGAGAAAATAAGCCATCTAGCTAATAACTATGGACCCGAAGGTCTGTGGTAAACTACTCACGCTTCATCGGAGAGGCAATGGTGTTGATGTAGAAGCCCTCCGTGATCGATTCCCCCTCCGGCAGATCGCCGGAAAAGGCCCCAAGATGGGATCTCATGGGTACAGAAGGTTGCGGCGGTGGAAAAGTGGTTTCGTGGCTCTTCCTGATGTTTCTAGGGTATAAGAGTATATATAGGCGAAAGAAGTACGTCGGTGGAGCTACGAGGGGCCCACGAGTGTGGGGGGCGCGCCTACGCCCCCGGGCGCGCCCTCCTGCCTCGTGGCCTCCTAGTGGAGTTCCAGACTTTAACTCCAAGTCTTCTGGTTTGCTTTCGGTCCAAGAAAGATCACCGCGAAGGTTTAATTTCGTTTGGACTCTGTTTGGTATTCCTTTTCTGCAAAACTCTAAAATAGGCAAAAAAAAGCAGAAACTGGCACCGGGCCTTCGGTTAATAGGTTAGTCCCAAAAATAATATAAAAGAGCATATTAAAGCCCATTAAACATCCAAAAAAGATAATATAATAGCATGGAACAATAAAAAATTATAGATACGTTGGAGACGTATCAGTACACATCATCCATCATGATGTGTATGTGCACGTGAGAGTTAGCACAAGATAAGCATAGCTCAAAGAAATTTGATGTGTGGTATAAGAACATGTCATCCATCATGAAAGAATAATTGTTATGTATGACATGATGGGGACACAAATTGAGCAAACAAGTATATGGCACATCAATGGCATTTCCATTCATGGGGAGCATATGGTGCACATAATTATTGGGATGATGCAATGGATGGGATGGATCAAAATCTCCTAACATGTATGAGGAAACTATGGGGGTCTCCTCATTAGCAATATCAGAATCATAATATGGAGAAGTGGAACAATATCCAAAACAATGCATATCCGAAGCTAGGTGGTCATGGCATGGCATATGAGATAAATGATGCAAAGGGAGCATATCAATATCATCACAAGAAAAACAAATGCCAATAACCATGGGCTTGTCATCTATGCAATAAGTGCAAATTGGGTTTATTTGAATGGCATATGCATAGTTACTACGAAGAGATTGCAAATATGACATATGATTGATCTCATGCATAGCATATGACAAGTCAAGCGGATTGTCAAACATGATGTGACCTAAAGAATTCTCACAAGAAATCCAATGTAACATGGCATCACAACTAGGCAACTCAACATGATCATCATCATATTCATCATAAATTGGTAAGTCAAGACATGAGGAAGTCGCACTAGCATGAAGCATGGAAATAGGTTGATCAACATCATGCAAGCAATCAATGTCAAGAATGTCCACTAGTGGGACTAGAGCATCACCTTCACCTATGTTACCTTTGTCATTCCACTCAAGTGGTGTAGGTGAGGTGGGAAAGACCAAATGGTGGTCATCTTCATCTTGATGGAACCATGTGGGGGTGCATCATATTCCAGCATGGCCATCGTCTTGTCCAAAGGGAGGACGTAGTCGTCGCGAATCGGCACGTCATCATATATGGGACCTAGCACCAAATGAGAAGACACAATAGAGGTAGAGGTCAAGTTGTTAGAAATGCAAATGGCCTCACGAGACCTATCAGCTATCTCACTCTCTCTATGTGGTGGCTCACTCACTCCCTCAAGGTGCACTCAATCTCACGTATGGTGTAGTCACTCATCTCACTCAAGTGGTGGGGGTTGTGGCTCTCCTCACATGGGAATCGTGGCAACTCATCATATATGGGGCTAGTGGTGAAGTCATTCTCACTCTCAATATGGTGGTACAAGTCACTCAAGTCATCATACATCGTCGTGGTCGAAGGGAAAATCCCATGCTCAACCAACTCATCACCGTCGCTGTGGATGAAGGACAAAGATGGCACATCATCGCTCTCCTCCATGACCGAAGGGAAAATCCCATGCTCGATCATCTCATCGTCGTCGCCGTGGATGAAGGCCGAAGATGGCACATCATCACTCTCGCCTCCTAAGATGGAAGCATCATCCTTGCTCGCCACCTTGTCATTCGCCTCCAAAGCATGTTCCTTGAGAGGCTCCGTTGTCATAGTCGTCGCCGCACCGTCTTGAAAAAGAGTCGAAGTAGACTCGGCACCATCAATGCCACAAAGAGGGATGGCGGTGAAGTCGAACTTGGGAGCATCGTCTTGGATCTCGTCGGGCTTGGACATCATCGTGGTACTAGCCTCATGCTCGCCGTGTTGGAGCTTGGTCTTCGAGAAGTGTGCTTGGGGTCAAGAAGCCTTGGCCTTTATGAGTTCTTGTTCCGCCTTGAGAGCACCAATGTAGTTGTCGTCGAGGGACTTGTAGTTCTCGAGGAAGATAGTCTTGGAGATGTCGTTGTTCAATCCCATCATGAAGTGAAACTTCATCCAAATGGGGTCTTCCACACCGGCTCGTCGCAAGACTTTCTTCATCTCCTTGAAGTACTCGTCGATGGACTTGGATCCTTGGATGGTGTTCTCCAATTGGCATTGAAGTTGTTCCGTATAGGTGGAAGGAAAAAACTCTCGCCGCATAGCTTTGTTCGTCTTGGTCCAACTCATGTCGAAGTTCGTCGAAGGTGTGTGAAGCCACCAAATCAATGCGTAGTCGTGGAAGGTACTTGTGGCGCACTTCACTTGATCTTCGGAAGGGACTTGATGTAGCTTGAGGTAGTCGTCCATCTTGCGCTCCCACTCGAGATACTCCTCGGGGTCTTGAGTCCCATAGAAAGGAAGCTCGTGGTCGGTGTCGAGGTCGTAGTAGCTCGTGGAAGTCGCGGACTTGAGCTTGGGGAGCTTCTCTTGAGCGTAGTCTTGGGGTGCTTGTTGGCGAAGATGCCGCATGTCCAAAGGCGAAGATGCCTTGAAGTTGCTTGGCGAAGATGCCAAGGTAGATGGTGAAGTCATTGAGCGGTTGTTGGTGTTGAGCTATTGACCTTCACGTACTTGTCGTTGATGGTGTCGATGCCGATGTGACCTTGCTGGAGATGGTAGCTCGGAAGCATGTGCACTTGAGCGTCTTCTCGAAGATGAGGAAGATCTATGAGGGCTTTGATCTCCTCCATTTGAGCTTGCATCTTGGCGTCGATGAAGTTTTTCGTGGCATCGAACTCGTCGTTGTTGTTGTAGACCGAAGGAGGTATGCTTTGCCTATTCATCACAAGACTCGAGCAAAGGTGAGTAGGAAATGAGATAAACAATACCAAGCTACCTTTTCCCAAAGTTGAGGATGTATCCCGTTTCACTCAATGTGAGATGAAAGAATAGTGGAATTGGTACCGGACTTGCTCACTCACACCTACAAAGTAAAGCTTCTCGAGTGGCTTGGTTAGGACAAGTGGCACAAAATTTTGATGCAAAATGTTAGCAAGCGTCAATAATGTTGAAAGAGATTCACAAATTCGCAAGTGAAACAAGTAGACCAATAGCAATGAATGGCACACGGAAACGCACACACGGATAGATAAATGGGGTCGTGCAACCAAGGAGTGAGCACAAAATGTGGAATCCATGGAAAATGCTCGTGTTGCACAACTCAAGAGAGACGCTAGCACGATTGCTCAATAGGCGGACACGACACTTGTGCACAACCTATAAGATGCAAAATGGATAAACTTTCTATCCCAAGTATGCTATTATGTATGGTTCCCGGTGTTTCGCACACGATGATCCAAGATGATCAATATGGTAGTATGATATGCAATGTGGTGATGCTATGGCTATTGCTTACAAGCTCTTTGTTTTCTCTTTGCTTAAAAGCTTATTCTCTTTTTTTTATGGCCACTATGCGAAATGCACAAACCAAGATAGCAATTGTGTATATGCGGGAACAATCTTATGACACAAGAGATGATATGATGATACCAAGATGATCTGGTATGTATGCAATGGGAGGTGCGGATCACTAATGTGCACAAGTAACGTTGCCGGCAATACTCAAATGGCTAGCCTCGATAGGCAAGTGACCAAAATGGCTAGGGGTTAACAAAGCAATGGCAAGAATGAATGTACAATGACGGGATACCACGATACCAAGATGATATAGAGGTTACCGTTCTTGCTTACGGTTAGGTTGTCAAAAAGGTGAAGTGGTCAATGTCGATGACAACCTCATGGCGATGATGAGTGGCGGTGTTCTCGATGTAGAACCGTTCCTAATTAGCCGAAACACCTTAGGAAATGGAAAAACCGTGAACTCTCAAATGTCAGATGTCAAATGGTGGTAGCAGAATGCGATGGTGGTTCCGGAGTTGACAATGCGGAAGTGGTGGTGGTGGTTGATGAAGAAGCAACCGTCCCTAAGTAGCCGAAACACCTTAGGAGACTCAAGTCACCACTCAAGCAACCACAAATGCTATATGGATCAAAATGGGTTAGGTTGCGGAGAGCTATGGTGGTTTTGCGGATGATATGGTGGATGGCCTAGGCAAAGATGGCAAAATATCAAAACATTTATGGAGTCAAATGATGTTGGAACATATCTAGATGGATGGGGAATGTCAATAGCTACTCAACGAGCTAAAGAACGTCAAAATCGGACTCCGGATGTGAAAGATATGGCCAAAACAAGAAATCAGTCGAAGCAGTTTTTGAACTAGCGGACAGTCGGTCCTGGGTAGCGGACAGTCCAGTCTTCATCCGAAAACCTTCTGATTCGAGCGGACAGTCCGGTGTTGGGAGCGGACAGTCCGGTCCAAAAGCGATTTTGGTCCTGATGCCAGCGGATAGTCCGCTACGGGGGTGCGGACAGTCCGGTGCGGGCTGTGAAAGGATGAACTCGAATTTTTTGGGCAGAAATGGATAATTTTAGGGTCAAAATTGAGGAGATTTCGTGGATGAAAGGTGGGAAAACTTGTGGGGAAGCTAGATCCACTCGAAACACAACGAATCCATGGATCAAAATCAACAAAACATCATCAAACCAATAAATCACAAAAAACATTGGGGCTATTTTTGGTGGGGATTTTCGGATTTTAGGACGAAATCAAGCAAAACAAGGCTAGAAAACAGTGGGGGGGACTCCAAATTCGTGATCAACGTGGCTCATGATACCAAGATGTTGTAGGGTGGAGACCCTAAGTGGAGATCTTTCACGAATTGAAGGGCAATCCACGAAGAACGCGAAGAACACGAAGAACAAGAGGGGAAATCACAAGAAGAAAACACTCAAGAACAAGTCCAATCACACATCCACTAGACTTACAATCACGCAAGATCCACAAAGGTACAAGAACAACAAAGGGAAAGATACAAGGTAAACTTCATCCCAAATCCAAAGGAGATGAGGTCTTGATGATCTAGATAGATCCTTCCCTCAAGGGGGGTCTTGAATCCCTTCTTCAATGGAGGCCTTGAACTCCATGGAGTCTTCTCCCTCAAGAGGAAACCCACAAGGGGAGATACATGAGCTAAGCTCTAATGTCTAGTTCTAATCTTAGCTAACCCTAAAAACAGAGAGGAGCACGGAATATATAGTCTAGGGGCGAAGGGGTATGGGGCCTCGGTGGTTACATGGGCTTTTTAGCCCGATTCGTAGCGAAACTGGGCGGACCGGATAGTCCGGTGGTAAGGACCGGACAGTCCGGTGAGGACATATGCAATTTCGGGTGCCACCGGACTATCCGCTGTGGGGGCCAGACTGTACGGTAGTGCAATTTCGGTGCGACCGGACTGTCCGCTGTGAGGACCGGACTGTCCGGTAGTGCAATTTCTGCACGCTTCCTTTTCTTCATCTTGACGCTTCCGGTCAGCTCTTGGGTCTTGGGGTTCTTCTCCTTGGCCTCCGGGAAGCTTCCTAACTGCTTGGTGGCGGTTGCCCTCGTACCTAATGATGCACAATGTTCCATGGTGAGGTAGCAACCACGTCCAATGGATATTCATGTAAATCTCGAATAGAAGCGGGTTCACCTGAAGTCTGGTAGGTCCACTTGGGGCTTGAGGTGCTATGAAGGTGTACAAGGAGATGACTGTAGGATGCTCCGCATCAGAGAGAGAAGAAAAAGGAAAGAAAAAACAAAGCCTAACACTAAAAGGAGTTTAGCCAACACCATTTCTAGGCATTGAACACATGATGATTAGATGTTACTGGGTATCCACTAGCGAAAGGAAACAACAAGCTTCTCTTTTATTCTGTACTGAAGTAGCGTCAGATCGTGCTTGTGGAAGTATCTCCAAGCTTGAATAGTTGGTTGTTGCTCTCTAAAAACTTTGCCATTTCTTTGTATCCATATATTCCAGCATCCCAAGATCACAATTTCTATACTAAAACTCTTTGGAAGGTGAGCAGTTGTCAATTCTGTTTCTTTAAAAATTGAAGTTCCACTCTTTTTATTGGGGATCAAAGTGTTTGAACATCGTTGTGCAAAGTTACAGTCCCACAACAAATAGAGTGGCATTTCTTCTGCATCTTGGCTGCAGTTTGGACAAAAGGGGTTTTCTAGATGCATGCCTTTTATTCTAAGGGCTCTTGTGTTAGCTCTGTTGTGTGCTATCAGTCAAAAAAAATCTTATGTTTTAGCTTGCTAGAGCTGCTCCAAGTGAGTTTGAATATTGGATGTCCTTCCTCTTCTTCTATCATATGTTTGTACATCTTCACGGAAGAGTAATTAGCTGCTTGCCCATTGCATAACCATTTATGTTCCTTTTTTTTGTTTAACAAAACTGAATATCTTATAACTTACTAAAATTCCCTACAACTAAATGTTGCTAGTTGAAATAATGTGGTTGGGTAGATGCTCCTTGTTCTTGTGCAATCTAATATTAAAATGAGTCGGATCATGTTACACCTAAACATAACAAAGGGACCAACAGGGACCAGGTCCGCATCTAAGCAGGTCGGCCCATTCCCATCCAGAGCACTACTACCATTTTGGAACAAAAAAAGGACCATAAATGGTTGGGTATATGGGAGGGCGGTGCGTTACATTCTACTAGACCATCCATATACTCTTTCTCGGAACCTGCAAAAGATTAAGGATGGAAACTTTCTCGCATTTGCTATTGGGCAAGTTGCCTGAAAATGAAATTTGGGTTAGCTGAATTTTGGAGAGCAGCCCAGGCAACGATGGAGACGCCACAACAAGGACTCGGACGGGAGACCTAGAGTCGGGGACGATGCGGCGGCGGTGCCACCGACGGAGGGGAGTCAAAGGCACGGCATCATGGCATGCGAGGGAAGAGGACACTAGCAACAGGTGGCGATCGCGTGGGAGGTAGGGACGGCTGTAACTGCAGGGTGGCGGCGACGAGGTGTCCAGGCAACGTCATGAACCAGATCCACCATCGGATTTGGTTTCGTGACATGATGGTCGTTGCTCGGGATGGAAGCTGTCGAGGAGCCACAATGCCCGCGATCTCTCACGCCTCTCACCCCGGGCCTTCTCCCTAGTGAGGCTGATCGCGATGGGATAGTGGTCGGCTGGGATTTGCTTGGTGGTGGTTGTCTAGGGTTTGATGTGGTGCGCACCGACCGACTGAACTCCAACTCATGGTGCACACTCGAGTTCCTCCTAATTTGTAGCGTGAAATTCAGCGGGCTTAAAATAGTAGGCTCACATAAGATATGCTCACGTTTTCAGCACTAGCCTTTTCTCATCGCAAATGTTATACACAAATCCTATTCCACGCATACACGTGGACGTGGGTACCAAGCAAATGCACATGTCACATCCCTATTTTCGGCGGGCCTAGTGCGGGCGAGACGCAGCCAACCAAAGGCACTTTATAAAATTTGCAAATACTTTCTAACATTTTGTGACATTTCTAAAAGTCCGTGTACATTTTTATAATTTTTAAATCATAGAAGTATTTTGGAAATATTTTTTATTTTTATGTTTGAAGGTTTATTCATTTTTCATGGAAGGTGACATTTCCCAATTTTCATGAACTTATTTTTCACATTTTCCATAAAACTTGTGAATTGCAGGAAAACCAGAAAAGAATAAAAAACGACACCTTGATGTGGGCCAACCCAAAGAGTCAGGTAAGGGTGCATGTTTGCTCCCTATTCTGCGTGTAATGCTTTTTTTTGTATTTGGATTTTTTGCTTCTCTTTTATGTTTTATTTGTTCGTCTCCATTTCTTTATTTATATTTATCACTGTTTTCCTTTTATTATTATTTTCATTTTGTTTTAAATTTAGATCTTAGAAGAAATATAAACATTTTTTCTATATATTATTTTTTTAAACATAGAACACTTTTCAAATGCACGTTGAATATTTTCTAAACACATGAGGAACATTTCGAATATATCTTAAATAGACATTGATTTTTCTAAATATATGTTGAACAAAGTTTTATACATGATGATCTTTTGTTAAACATGTTTAATTTAAAAAATAAATGAATATTTTTAAATGCCTGAACACTTTTTATAAAATGCATAAAATGTATTTTAGGAGTACATGCTTATTTTATATATTTGCACACACACATATTTTTTTATTAAAATGGTTATATTTATATAAATTAGTAAGACATTTTATTACATTTAAATATCATAAAAAGTGTTCAGGTGTCTCTCAAAATATATTACTCCCCTCAATCCATATTACTTGTCACTCAGATGAATGTATCTAGCAGTGAAATATGTGTATACACATCCGTTTGAGCGAAAGGTAATATGGATCGGAGGGAGTAGTGTATTTAAACTTTTTGTTTTTTGAGGGCATTAGTGTATTTTACATTTTAGCTAAAAAAACCTGCGCTACTTGTGCCGGCTCATGAAAGACGTGGGTGAGCGACCAGATCGTATGGCTCGCAGCGGGCGCTGTATAGCAGCTCCCCTTCCTCGTCGCTCTAGTCGCCAGCTCGGATTGAAGAAATTGTTGCTCGGGGCCCGTCACGAGCTCGCGATACGCAAGCCCATAATTCCTCTTCCCCTCTGTGTCTCAAAAAAATAAAAATAAATTCCTCTTCCCCTCTTCTGCTCCGGCGACTCGCCGATGTCCTTACCGCCATCCGGCCACCGTACCATCCTACTTCTCATCCTCATCGAGCTCCTATCGCCGCTCCTGTGCACGGGGGAGTCGGCGACGTGCCTTGCTGTGTACCGCGAGGGCGGCGCGCCCGCGGTGTACCAGTCCGCGCACTGCCCCCGCTGGACCATCCTCTCCGCCGGCGAGGGGGATGGGGACAAGGGCCCCTCCTCCCCGCAGCCGAGGAGGTGCCATGTGGCGGCTCACCGCGGCCGCCGCCGCTCCCAGGAGGACCGCGCCGTCTGCGCTCTCGGCATCCGCATCCCCTTCATAGGTACCGCACAACACGGAGTCAGTAAAACAAATCCGCAATTTACACGCGGTGCTGCACTGCAGCTATGAGGTGGAAGGGCGAGGGAATATTGAGAAATCATGTGCAGTTAACCAGAGCTTCCAGGATGATTGTACTGGCAACCTTGTTTATTAATTAATGCACTTATTATTGTGCTTCATGAACTCTTGAGCTAGAAATGAGGAATGAAAACAGTATTCTGCTTCTGGTTTACTGGTACTATGATTTGTACTCCTGAATGTTAGTTGGTATCTCATGTCAGAGAGTGTAGTCACTAAGAAATCGTAAAAATGGGAGTGGGAAGCTGGATACATGTTGATGTTGGAAGGATCATAGTAGAAAGGTACCCTGCAGAGTTTATTAGACCTAGCACAACATCCTTTTCCTGCCATTAAGGTTGCATACTGCATACTGCAAGACTGCGAGTTGGTCAAGTTGATTAGTGCCTCATGACTTATATGTCTAGGGATAACAAGTCGCTATTAGCCTATTACATAGTCAGTCAAACGATTTTGTAGAAATACTTTCTTCAAAAGTGCTTTGGTTATTGTGATTTTATGCTCGATCCTTTAAGATGCACCTGGTTCATTTGTAATCTGATTCTGGCTAACTTGCTATATTATACAGAGCAAATGAGGATTAAAGAGGTGGATGTCGGAGTGATGGCAATATTTGATGGTCATAATGGAGATGAGGCCAGTGAGATGGCTTCTAAGCTCTTACTGGAGTACTTGTTGCTTCATGTTTATTTTCTTCTTGACGGTATATACTCCATCATGTTCAGAAACTCAACTGGAAAGCTGACACATAAGGAAGTTACTATTCTTAACAGTGTTCTTAACCTGTACAAAGAGGATCAGTCCAACCACGGGCAGAGGTTTGTCTTTTATCATGCCCTCTAATCCATGTAAATAGTTCTGGTTGTGTTTACACTATGAAGTTACATCCTGTTTACAGCATGTTGATGATGATTTTCATGTTTCCTTGATCTCAGAATGCTATCAAAGTATTAATTTTCATATGCCACTTTCGAAGAATCTGAACCTTATTTTCAGGGCAATAAAAGTTGTTCATGGTTCTAAAAAAGTGCAGGTCATGTTGGATATCACCCACAATTCTAGATCGATCTTTTCACATGGAAATTCTGAAGGAATCATTATTGAGGGCAGTTCAGGATATTGACCTAACATTCTCCAAGGAAGGTCTCATTTTCGTAAGCAAAATTAAACTTCATTGTGCACGTTCGTAATAATTGAAAAGGATTATTTGGCATGTGTAATGCAGGAAGCTTTACGAAAAAAATTCAAGTCCGGTTCAACAGCTACTGTGGTCTTGATAGCCGATGGCCAAATCATAACGGCTAATGTGGGAGATTCAAAAGCATTTTTGTGCTCACAAAGTCATGCCTCATACCGTCAAAAGAGTTAGTCTTCTTTCTTTTATTATTTAAATAACTTTCCCAGATGGATGTTGCTTGTTTTAGATGTTTTCTGTCCTGTCAATTACTCTCCTACTCTTGTTGGCAAGCATTTTCTTGCATTTTATTTTCTCCCTCCCCCTGTTACCCTGTCTCTCCAGATCCCATACTCTTTCAGTCTCATGCATATTACAGATTTACAGGCTATATTTATCTGGGCTGAAAATATCAAAGCATACTACTAATGTTATCCTAATTCCTATCCTCCTTGGATCCATGTTTCTTTGAGCAATGTTTATAATAAATTGTACGAGATACGACTAGCACTGTCTGGTGATCCACATTGCCTCGGTATGGGATTTGACATCCTTGTATATAATGCCGCAGAAACCAAGTGGCAATCTGGGAGAGAATAGGTGTGCCGTGACTTTGGCGTAAAAACAATAACCAAAACCACCATAATATAGTAGAACTACATATGGCGAGAAATGTTGAAAACGCCACGTTTTAGCTTTTAACTGTAACTTTTGAAACTGCCACGGTGCATTGTTCATGTCGTGATGCATCATTATCTCTTGTCTTGTCAGCATGGCCTTTGTTTTAATACAAGCTTCTCTTCATTAGACATTAGTGCATGCTTTGCTGTTAGGGGGCCTAGCTTTCATCCTTTTATGTGACTACCTGTATGTGCATTAGTCTTAAGACATTGCCTAGCTGGCTGTGTTCAATAATCGTTTTTAATCTTGGCTGGGTAGTTTAGGGCAGTATAGTTTTTCAGTTTTTTTTTCCATTTTGGTTGTTAGTTTCGCGCCATCACGGTGTCCTTACTAATACAAAATGACGCGAATTTTGATGCATGTTCAAGGGAAAACAAACCTGTACTTATAATATCATGGTAGAAAATTTTATGTTAGGCTACCGAGTAAAATTTAGGCAGGTTGCAGTAACCAAGACCAATATTGGTTCATTTATGGATCAAATCATGAAAGAACTGTGGTAACAAATATTCTTCACTTCTAGACTTCTAGTTGAACAGGAGATCTCCAAAATTTGCTGCTTCATACAAATAAAACCTTCTGCTTTAAATGGTGTCTACATCCTGAATCTGCTTGTATGACTTGCACTGTGGACTTGTGGAGAAACAATAATCAGAAAGCTTCCATTATCAGGGAAACGGAGAAGAAAGAGAAACTCTAGCAATCACGAGGACTTTGCTTTGGCAAATTATGGTGGACCACTTTACAATGTAAAGGAGTTAACCAGGGACCATCATCCGGATAGAGAGGATGAGAGAAGGCGTGTAGAAGCTGCTGGTGGTTATGTTCTTGAGTGGGCTGGTGTATACCGTGTTAATGGTGAGCTTGCACTATCTCGAGCTATTGGCGATGTGCCTTTTAAACGGTTAGTACGCAATCTATTGAGTTCTTTTCTCCAATTATGTCTAACCTACCAGTTTCCCAAGGTTTTCAATGTATTGGAGTTTGCATATCTTGAAAAATAAAAAAGTTACATGTAGCCCTACTGCATTTTATTAAAGAGTAAATTTCACCAAACTGCAAGTATCGTGTACAAAGTACAAACACTCAGAAAACTACGGATTTGGGGATCAATATTAAGAACTATAGATCGTTCAATTTTATGATTTATCACATAACCGCATGTTGTAGGGTGCACTGAACATTCCATTTGGTCTACTAACTTGGGCCACAAGATGGCCTCTCAAAATAGTGCACCAGTTCCAGGCAACGAGGTAAGAGCTGATCAATTGGAATTTACTCATAGAACTGCTGCACAATTCTCTGAGGATGGCTTATGCGCCCAGATGGTCAGACCGCACCGGAAGTCAGTGCACAATGAAAAATTGATGTAATTAATCATGGAATCTATAGCTTGTACATTAAACCTGTCATTCTGCGAGTTATAGTGTTACTTACAGAAGAGATTTAGGATCTTATTGGTTTGGGATGTTATCTCTGTTAACTGGAAATATTAAAATAAGTTGTTACAGTCTGGCTCTGTATTATACATGGCACCCCATCCCTTGCTCTAGTTTGTCTCTACCCCCAGCAGGCACAAGTGTTATTCTTCCTTGAAGTCGTTTCTGTCCAACCTCACTATGACAGATGCTTAACCCCATTACTTACTAGCATACATGGGCAACGTTATTTGATTTGAAGAAATCATAACAAAGCCAAATAAAAGAATGCTCAACATATACAGACAGTATGAAGTGTGCATGCCGAGCTCGCCCAAACTCAACATGTGCAGCCTCAACATGACACTCCCTTCACTGGGTTGAATGTGGATGCCTGGACGGCATAGTGAGAACTGAGAAGAGTTCTCAGAAAGCCGAATGGCCACCATTCGGTTCATCGCTTCATTGTCCAGACTCCAGAATTAAGGAAACAACTAACTGAACACCCACTAAGCATTGACCCTAACCAAGGACCGTCCAGTATACCAGGCTCTCAATAACTCTAGACACACATTCTTGTACTTATAAATAGAAAAATTATCAAAGAACTATACTTACTACTTACTACTTAGTTTACCTTGTATCAATCACAACGGTAACAAGAAAATCCACACCATCGTCATAGTTTCATCTAGGTACCCATTTTGCTCTGGACTTACTTGCGCAGTTGCTTCCAGCGATGGAGCTAGCAGTATAGCATTGAGGTCAGCTGACCCCAAATAAATTCGGGGAATCCTATGGTAAACCACTATTCCTCCATAGAGAACTACATTACAACTCTTGGTTGGCGTCATCCCTGGATGCTTCCTCGGTTCCCCTCCCTCCAAGTGCCCCGCTTAGTGTCCACCACTGGGTCCAGGCTACTGGTGCCATGAGGATATCTCTGGACTATGCCCCTTACATGCAATGATGTGACACCCACATCTCGTCCTCGCTGCGCTGGTGGTGCACCGATGTCACGTGGAGGTCGGCAACTAGTGCATGGTGATTCCAGAGTTGCAGTGTGTGCAGGGTCAGTTGAGGCAGAGGGCGAGGGTAAGGCCTCAGGGTTTGGGAGGAGACATGATGGTGATTAGGGCCTGGTGGTGATAGTCATCCGATTTAGGTTAGTGACTGGGAAGGCGAGTGGAGAGCAAACGAGGAACAGCAACTTGAAGTTGAGATCTTGTGGAGCAAGGCACTGGGGCTTCATGTTACCAGTGAGATGCAGGGATGGCCCATCTGTTGCATAGGATGGGTTGGGAGAGACCAACCTGAGACAGAAGGGTGATTAAACTTTTTTATAACAGAAGAGATATTCTAGATCCCAAAGCAATCTGCAATGAAATCGATGAAAATATGAAGCCAGTGAGAGGAGCATTTGCAGATTAAAGATTAAAATATTGAGACATCCAGAATATCGTGGCATAGAATTATTTGATACTACCTCTGACACTATCAAACGTCTTATATTAAGTTAGGGAGGGAGTATATCGCTGTTTGTAGATCTTCCATGCGGAAGTTTCAGATGGCTAAGAATTTATGTCTGTGGCTTGTCGAATGTGACATTTTGATGTTCAAAACTCTCTGTTCCTTGATATGTTAGTTGCATGGACATGCTGAATTGTTATGGCTCATTGTTCTTGTAGGTATGGTGTAATATCGACACCTGAACTGACAGGGTGGCAGCTTCTGTCAGCAAACGATAGCTTTCTTATTGCCTCCTCTGACGGTGTCTTTGAGAAAATGAGCATGCAAGATGTTTGCGACATGATGCTGTATGCGAAATATGGTGTTAACCAGGATTTTGAACCCCTTGCTGTCGTGCAACAGAATTTGGCGGATTTTATAGTTCATCTTGCTTTACAGAAAGGCACAACAGACAATGTAGCAGCTGTGATTGTTCCATTGGGATCTCCTAGTAGCTCTGGAGCTAGAATAGAAGATTGGCACCATCTTGAAGAAAATTCAGTGACATCTGTTTTGCCTTTACAGACCATTCCGTACCAACACAAGTCAGGTAGGCTTAGTCTCTGATTACTTATATTTTTTAATTGCAACTACTCTGTAATTTGTACATTGCAATTTTATTTGAAAGCATTTGTATTTTGTTTGACTTTAATCATAACAAAACTGTAATTTCACCCACCGATTGCAGATGACTAATAAAGTAATAATTTGCTAATTCGTGCATTTTCTTATCAGTTTGGTTCAAGTTTCCTTTCAATCTTAAGCTGATTGATGTTTGCATGTTAGTCAGTTCCCTGTTATTATTATGTTGGACACCCTAAATAGGTATGCTGAAATATTCACAGGAGGGCAAACCACTTTTTTTAAGGGGAAACAAGACTCCTTGTTCTATGATGTTATCCTCTTCTTTTGCTGCCCTGTTGCTACATTTTGTTCTATCCAAGTGATTGTTTGTTATTCAAGTGATTGTTTGATATATAAGTATACATAACTGGATTGATCCTGTGAATCTAAAATTCTAATTTAGTTAACTTCTATTGACCATTAGCCTACCCATCAAATTTTGCTGTTTCACTTTCTGCACTCAAAGGTAGTTCAAGGCCTCCTGTGAAGTCTTTCTCAGTCCGTACTTTTGTTGACATGTATTTCAATGTATTTGCAGACGATGGAGTTAGCTCAGCTGTTATTGAAATGGAGTATTTCAAGCGCTCGTCGACAAAGTTCCAGAGATTCTTGGTAAGTGAGAAATTTATTATGTCACTGTTTGCCCTGAAAGTTAGATATTAACAGTTAAAACAAAGAGAATTTACATTCCATGTGCTGTGTGAATGGAAAATATGTTTGACTTAGCATGTTAGTGTTCTGCATGAACTTGGAATTCTTTGACAAGAAAGCCCTATCTTCATTCATACTTTCATTTATTAAGCTACATGTTCAATGTCTGTTGGAGTTTATTGTGGAATCTTTTATGCTATTAATTGTATTTCTGTCTGCTCTGAATTAGGTCGATGCAAAACTTAAGAGACTGGGTTGTTTCTACTTATCTGAGAGTCTTGATGAAGACATGGACTTTATATTTAGGGTACCCAAGGACTATCAGCATGAAGGAGTCCATGACTTCAATCACATGCCAACTGAAAATGTGTTATCTTCTGATGGTGAGTTACCTTTTTCAGGGATGCTTGTGTGTCGTCTGTTTTTAGTAACAAGGTCATTTGTTTTTGGAGGGGTTTAGCTTGTTGGAGGGTTTAGTCTTATTTCAATGGCTTAGTAATCTTCTTTTTAAGACTTGATAGTTGACACATATTGATTTGGGCATGTTTGAGTTTTTTTTAAATTCGTTTCTATACATTTGTTTTTTGATCTTAGACTTTGGGTACATTGGGGCACAGGAAATCTTGAAAAATACAAGGACAGAAACTTTTGCTGGCACCTTGTCCATCAAGATGATGAAATGGGACGATGTACTAGTCCTGAAGGGTTTGCAAATTATTTTGGCTTGCTTGATTCTGTTTCACATAATGGAAGCAGATCAAGCAGTTCACATGCATTTGGCTATAAGATAGCTGACATCAGGTACCATTTCCATTGTTGAGCATCTTCCTGAGTACCCTTTCAGCATATTTGGATAACAACCTCAAGATGTTGCTGAAGTTTAGATTATTTGGTTTAATTGTTTTTTAATCATCATGCGTGGCATTTTTAGATTTCTTACTGGTAGAGTCTATGCCAGTCAAACTTTCGCCCGAAGTCACATATACATATACTGTATTATCTTGTTGTACTTTTACTTTCAAGTTTTAGGTGATAACGAGTGCAATACATCTATTACTTTTCCAAATGAAGAACCACACGTAAGTGGTAATTGCACAGCAGAAAGATATTAATTTATACTCCCTCCGTCCTGAATTAGTAGTTTATATTCTGATTATCGCTGTATTTCATTCATGAATGCACCATTGAGTGAAATGATGGAAGAGTTGTTTGTGGCACAATTTATTGATCAGGTGAGGTGTCAGGTCAGGTGCAAGGGCATAGTTTGAGAAGAGCTGCTGGAGATAGATTTTATTCCCTTTGAAACCATTTTCCTCACGTCAAGTTGCATATAATCATTTTCATGGTAATAGTTCAAGTCATGTATACGTACATATGAGTTTTTCCTTTTGTAATGATAATTAGGTACAAGCTGAAGAGAAGATTTGATCGCGGTTCATATGGTGAAGTCTGGTTGGCATTTCGTTGGAATTGCTCTGATGATGTAGATGTACATAAAGATCCTTCCCACTTTAACACTATACTTACACCAGACTCGTATAATTGCACAAGTTCAAACACAACATCGTCATCTGATGAAAATCATGGCTCAGACATGATAGATGGTGATTTATTCATATTGAAGCGCATAATGGTAAACCCACTATTCTTTCCAATGAACTATCTGTCATTCTGTCATGTACTCCCATTATCTAGTTTTAGAGGTACAGTAATTGATCCTACTTAATGTATTTTGATTCACGCTGTGCTAGCCGGTAAGTGCTAGGAGCCACTAATCTGCTGAATGTTTGATGTTCATGCATATATTAGTTTTCACCGAATGCTGGGTTTTGACATTCTTGATGTGGTCAAATGATCATATTGGGCATCTTTGGCATTTCGAATTTTTCCGCCATTGCATAAAAGGGACAGCCCGGTGCACGTAACTCCCGCTTGCGCAAGGTCCGGGGAAGGGTCCGACCACTTTTCCGCCATTGCATGTGATGCATTTAAGAGCAACATTGTCCTTACCCTAAAATAAGGAAGTTAGATTCTTGAAAAGCTTTATTGTCTTGACTCTGCTGCTTGGAAACTGCAGGTGGAAAGAGGAAATGCTGCTTACTTGAGCGGACTGCGGGAGAAGCATTTTGGAGAATTATTTTCAAATGCTTCAAAAACCCTTGAAATTTTGTCAAGGATGGAATCATCATCTGCAACGTTTCCGATGGACATGCAATTCATTGAGTATAGCTTTCCAGAACAGAACATCTCAGCTGTTGAAGAATCACTGAAGCATGTGGCTAGGTTTATAGAATCTTTTGAATCAGAATCAAGGGAAATATGGCTTGTGTACCGCAATGAAGGCCGCTCATTGTCAAAATTGTTATATGCTGCTGAAGACACAAAGTTAGTTACCGGTGATGATAATGAGAGGGTCAGATATATTCAAGTTCTGCAACCATCAAAGTGGTGGTATTGGTTAAGGACTACTAAAGCTGGGCAAAGGCAAATGCAAAACCTCTTATGGCAACTGGTATGCTTATTCTAATCTTTATAGTCCTGTAAACAAATGTCATGGCTGCCCCTTTAGGTGCTTCTCACATAGTTTATTGTGGTTTTAGTCATTGTGAAATCCTATATACCTAAATAGTTCATCCCCACTATCTCTATTATCTTAACATGCACATATGCCACCTCATCAAAGGCCCACTACAACATGCATGAGGAAAAAAAAATCCATAATTAGTTGATCCCATGCACACATCCCCCTCACCACACATGCCACCTCATTAAAGGTGCACTCAGCATGCATGGTAAAAACTTTTCCATTATGTTATGCCACTTATATTCAAATTATTTTTTGACTACACAATAATCAAATACTCCCTCCGTCCCATAATATAAGATGTTATTACAACCAATGTACTCATATATTGGTTGTAATAGCATCTTATATCATGGGACGGAGGGAGTACAAATATATAATATTCATTTTTAGTTTTAGTTTGTATATTATTAATTCCACTATGCATGTTTCATACAATCATATTACTAAAATATATTGCAACCAATTCCCGTAGCAACGCGCGGGGTATTCTCTAGTTTAAATTGAAACGTAACCAGCATTCTCACGTAGGTCGTTGTATTTTTTTACCTCTCTTTTATTAAAAAAGGAAGACATATTTTTTAAGGTGCTGGCTTGTTTTTTATGATTTCATACTCAATAGATTAATATACATTTCTTACTTGCTTCGTTTTTCAGCTGATGGGTCTGAAGGCATGTCATGATCGTAACATCACTCACAGGGATATTAAACCTGGTAAAAATTCCATTGACTTCTACTCTCTAGTTCCTTACCACACTAATTGAGCCGCACATAGTACCCCATCTTCCCATCATTTTTTCCACAGACATATTCGATCAACGAGTTGTGTTAACATGATTTGTATTATGCCTTGGTAGAGAACATGATCATCTGCTTTGAGGATTTGAAGACGGGAAAATGTTTAAGAGAGATTCCATCTGAAGCAACGGAAAACAAGCTGAACTTGTAAGAACTAAGATGTTCTATGAGATATACCTCTTACAGTTAGGTTGAGCTTATTTATCTTTTACTTGGATATTTCAATTTTCTTGGTAGTTGGATTACAAAATTCTAACAACATTCGGATAGCTGAAATCAGTTTTAGAGGCGTGTATGCAGGTCCCACATGATTTTTTCAAGCACCCTACTTTTTATAGAATATTACCAAGTAGTCAAAAGTGGGTAACAGTAGTACAATGTTTATAAGAAATTTACCTCACATGTACAGTAGTCTAGCTCTACCAGCCCAAAAGAATATGTTGACCAAGTTTTCCCGAACAAACCACAATGTTCTTCATTTCTGTTTCTCGTTTGCCAACAAGTCGTTAAGGGACCAACATAGAGAAAGTTCAATTATATGGCATATACCATCACATGGCCTGAAGTGGTGTGCTCTTGCTAGGTGAACTTCAGTTCTAACTTGAGATATTAAAACTCAAATTGTGACATGGTCAACTGTCATGTTTGCACATCTAAAAATGTTAGCAGGGTGTTGCATTCTTCTGGCACTACTTACTGACTTTTTATATGCAGGCGTCTTATTGACTTCGGCAGTGCCATTGATGATTTCACTTTGAAGCATCTTTATGGTTCAGGGCCTACTCGGTGTGTGATAATTTTCTCCCTATTATCATTTGTCAGAGCATACATTTATGAGGTTGTTGGGCTTTAGGCACTGAACACTTATTTATTTTTATTTTTTGGATGTTGCAGTTTGAAAATCGTCATCACTTCTTAATTAGGTTGCTCTGTAATGCTTCTCCATTTTATATCCTATATGATCATTGTGTAACTCAACCATATATTTAAAAAAATCATAGTACTTGAATTCTTGACCATCAATGATGTTGTATGTTTAGGTTTGAAGAACATAGCCTCTTTCATTGAGTTGGCATGTACACTTTAGTGCTTCAAGACCTTGCTGTAAACGGTCGATTCATTTTGAACATAGATCTTACTATCCAATATGTGAAAATATGACTTTTTGTTTCTAAAAGTTCTTTTGGAACTGAATGTATCTTTAAGAGTTCAATGAACTAATCCATGATATTTTTTTCAAACGGTTCTACACGCTGGTTTCAAAGTTGAAGCACGTGAACTGTATGACGTGCAGGATTTATGAATTTATTAACTAGTATGTTTGTTTTTAATTTTAGTTTTTTTTTCAAGTAATTTCTTTATTTCTCATCATGTTTATGCCAATGGTTCATTTTTAGAGTAGGTTCTTGTGCCAACTTGCATGATTTTCCTCTTAATGGACATGTTCAGTGCCGAACTGCAACATTTTGTTTCTCGAAAAAGGTGTTTTTCCATGCTAAGTACTTTGGACATTATCTGGCCGTCAATTTACTGCCCAGTATTCTTTTAGCAGTTGCAGAAAGCTATACTCTACACTGTCCAACATGCTTGTTCTTGAAGAAGACTGCATGATCCTGCTTTCTTTTGTTTCATTCCATTCTAATCCTAGTTTGAACTCAATTCTAGGTCTGAGCAGACTTTTGAATACACTCCTCCAGAGGCACTCCTTAATTCAAGCTGGTTTCAGGGATCAAAAAGTGCAAGACTGAAGTATGTCTCTGTCCTCCATTTGTTTTACTTCTGCAAATGCTTCCCTGTGCCACCATTGTCAGCACAGCCGCACTGAAAGTCATTGATATTCTCATTGCGTTGTTTACAGGTATGATATCTGGAGTGTTGGAGTTGTCATGCTGGAGTTGATAGTTGGTTCTCCACATGTTTTCCAGATAAGTGACCGTGCACGTATTTTAATGGATCAACGCCTTGAAGGGTGGAGTGAGGAAACAAAAGAGCTTGCATACAAGTGAGACACTGTTTTGGTTTTTGATGTGTGAGTTATGAAGTACATTTTCTGTTCCTAGATTAGCGAAGCTGGTATAGTTTGCAACTTGATTCTCATACCAATCCTAAGAAATCAAATATGTTCATTGTGAATGAAATAGTACAAACATCATTTTAGGCTCATGGAACAAACCAATGCTGTAAGGCAACATAAGAAATTGATGCCCTAAGCTGAAGTGCGTGATTAATAGCAGAATTCAGATTTTTCTGGAAATTCGACCTTCGACACAGAAAACTACAAAAAAATGGTTTCCGAACAATATATAGCATCTTAGCTAAATGTCTTTTTTAATTATCAGCATGTCACAGTGCCATAATACAATTTGTCTGTTTTGGGGCACTGCTGAACCATTAGTGTCAACTTGCTTGATCATTTGAATTATGGTGATTCCAAATTATCTGTGCAGTATTATTTTTCCTGGTAAATGCTGTGGAGTATTGAGACGTAGCGTTTCTTCTATCTTGTTATGATGTTAGGTTGAGGTCTTACATGGAACTGTGCATTTTAGTACCGGGGATTTCCACGCAACAACAAGGCAGCATTAATTCCGAACGGGTCAGTACAACAACTACATTATCTATTGATTAACTTGTCATGATCGTGTGCATTATATGTCATTCTCTTCCAAAAATGTCAGATAAATGCCTGTGTTCACATAGTTGTTCAGGACGGCAAAATTCAGAAAGCTATATTTTTGGCAGAGATTTTTTTTCCAGGAAATGTCCAGATCTGCATATACATCCTTTATTATTCCCTGCATCGACCTATTCTGTCATTATTAGTTTATTACTATGCTTTAAGCTTCCACATCACCTGATTCCTTCTTTCCTTTTCATTATTTAAGGGCCACGGCGGGTTAGCTTCTTGGAAATGCTCTGAAGAATCATTTGCCCGTCAAGTGAAAATCCTAGACCCTCTTAAAATGGGGTTGGTATTTTTTTCTTCTTATCACCATTTTCTGCAGACCCCGATTATTCAGTTCATCATATCTAATTGTACCACATTGCTAACGTATTCCAGCTTTCCTAATTTGTGGGCATTGCGACTAGCGCGCCAGCTACTAGTGTGGCATCATGTAAGTGTCTTGAACCCAGTTCTGCAAAAAAGAGGCATTTTGTACCCTTTGTTTCAAAAGAATCTGGCTATTATGAATGGGTGATGTGGAATAGTTGCTAGATGATGTGAAAAATCGTAGCAGTTATGAAATATCTCCGTCAGGAAAGTTCAATTACTGTGCATGTAGGTAATAAACCTCACTTGGGGCCGAATTCTGTTATCTGTAACAAAGATTCTGTGCCTAATGTTGTCTAAGGTCTAATACCTCTTATCCTGATAGGAGTTGTTTTAACTGTAGTCCCACACCCAGCTCTCAATTGAACAAAAAGATGAAGATTTATCACAGCAATTAGTGGACATAATGTGCAGCTGTGCACAGTAAGGCACTGATTAGGCTATGGCTGTCCCATTTTTCGGTCCTGTGCGTCCTATTAAACTTGAAAAGAACCATGTTAAACCATAATGTGGCCATCCATGTCTTGTTATTGAGTTTGACCGATTTAAACAATAATGCAGTTCTTAGTGTGATTTTACCATTTTCTTCGTTTCCATTGATTTAACATGCAATGAATTACCTGTCTCGCAGGAGGACCGTCTAAGCATTGATGAAGCATTGAACCATCCGTACTTCCAAGAGCCACCATAATCGATAGGCCATGAATAGACCACGAAGAGATGTAATCAGACAGCCTTCAATAGGTCTTTCAGGTTTAACTAGCTTCGTTTGGCAAGGTTGTTCAACGGAATCGTAAACCCTGCCCATCAGATGCTGTAAATATCACACAGTGCAATGCAACGTAGGCAGAGAAAGATTGTTGGAAGGTGGAGAAACAGTTGTATAGTTAGATCCAAAATGAATGCAAGGAAGAAGGCGCATTTGAGGACTTTCAGCTGTTCCGCAGATATGTGCTTATTAAAACATGACTGGCGAGCTTCAACCATGCCACAACGTGATCCATTAACGGTTGCATCAGGAGTACTACTTGTTGTGGAACGTATAGTATACCGAGCTCACTAGTTGTTTGGGCCACAAAGTGGAAGCACTGGAACGTAGAACAGAAAATAAAAATACATGGTTTTAGTTTTTGTCGTGCCGCTTGTATGGGGTCATGTATTTATTTGGCGCTGTATCAACTTCTTGATGAATTTACATGTACTCTCTCCGTCCGGAAATACTTGTCATCAAAATGGATAAAAGGGAATGTATCTAGATGTATTTTAATTCTAGATACATCTCTTTTTGTCCATTTTGATGACAAGTATTTTCGGACGGAGAGAGTAGAACTCTTGCATAGTTCGAAGAAAAAAGAAAAGCAGAGGAGCTTTAGTAGCAACCTCATCGCATATGCTGGCCGAAGCTTGAGCTTCATGTAACAGCCCATGACCAACACTTACGTTAGATATTGATTGTACATCATGTGCATCTCATAAGCATCATATGGCTTTTTATTAAGGATTAATTTTGATATATTTTACTAAACTAAGCTCTGTTTTTATTTGCCATTATATTAAATGGTGAATAACTAAACCCTCTTCGCTTTTGGTGTTCTACACCTAGCCCCACCTCCAAACCTTGCACACGGTTTCATGTAATGTTTGGGAGCTACCCAGATTATAAATTCATGATTTTGTCCCTCCTCTAACACCTAGCCTTAGTTTAGCTCCGCTTATGTTGTCTCTACACAGTCGGTCCCAAGCTCGGGGAAGGAGAGGGGGTTGTGATAGGCCTCGCGAGCCAATTTCAAAACTCAGCCACTCTTATGAAGATGAAACCCAGAAGAACATCGTTGGAGCGTAACCATCTGAGCGACATGCCATATCGGAATCCAGGTGTGGTGTTAAATGGGCAATAAATGAGCAAGGATCAGGTCGTTATATCCTTAGTGGTGCACTACATGGACGCCCAGGTGTAGTGACAAATGAGTAATTGACTCGACGAGTGCGAAGGGTGAGGAAGCTAGCCGGGCCTATTAGGGTTTGCTTAGGTAGTTGGAACGTAGGGTCCCTGACATGTAAATTAGGAGAGCTAGTTGATACAACAATGGGGAGAGGTGTTGATAACTTGATATCATATGCGCCCAAGAAACCAAATAGAGGGGACAGAAGTCGAAGTAGGTGGAGGATACCGACTTTAAGATGTGATATACGGGAACAACTACAAACAGAAATGGAGTAGGCATCTTGATCAACAAGAGCATCAAGTATGGAGTGGTGGACGTCAAGAGGCAAGGGAACAAATTATCCTTGTCAAGCTGGTAGTTGGGGACTTAGTTCTCAATGTTATCAGCACGTATGCCCCGCAAGTAGGCCACATGAGAGCACCAAAAGGGAGTTTTGAGAAGGTCGGGAGAACATGGTTAGTAGTGTACCTATTAGCAAGAAGTTTGTGGTGGGGGACCTCAATGTCCACGTGGGTACATCTAACATATGTTTTGAAGGGGTGCATGGGGGCTTTGGCTATGACAACAGGAATCAAGGAGATGTCTTAAGCTTCACTCTAGCCTACGACTTTATCGTAACTAACACTCTCTTTAAGAAGAGAGAAACCCATCTAGTGTCTTTTAGTTTCACTAGTCAATTTAATTTCATCCTCCCGAGGAGAGAAGACATGCATGCTTTCCTAGATTGTAAGGTGGGTGAGATCCGTTAACATAAGCTTTTGGTGGCTGACTTTCGCTTTCGGATTCGTGTCTAGCGGGATAAGCACGCCAAAGTCGCTAGAACAAAGTGGTGGAATATCAAGGTTGAAACAACTCAAGCTTTTAAGGAGAGGATTATTAAGGAGGGCCCTTGGAAGGAAGAAGGTGATCCAAACAATATGTGGATGAAGATGGCGAATTGCATTCGTAAGGTGGCTTCAGAGGAGTTTTGGGTGACCAGACGAAGTAGATGCAAAGCTAAAGATACCTAGTGGTGGAACAATGATGTCCAAAAGACTGTTAAGGAGAAGAAAATCTGTTTCAGACGCCTACACCTGGATAGGAGTGCAGACAACATAGAGAAGTACAATGTGGCAAAGAAGGCCGCAAAGCGAGCTGTGAGTGAATAAATGGGCCAGGCGTATGAGAACCTCTACGAGCGCTTAGACACGAGGAAGGAAGGGACATCTATAAGATGTCATTGTCCCAGGCACGGAACCGTCGCGTCCAAATCGAACACCGCGTGAAGGAGGAGCTGAAGGAAATATGCCCTAGAGACAATAATAAAGTTGTTATTTTATATTTCCTTATTCATGATAAATGTTTATTACTCATGCTAGAATTGTATTAACCGGAAACTTGATACATGTGTGAATACATAGACAAAACACCGTGTCCCTAGTACGCCTCTACTTGACTAGCTCGTTGATCAAAGATGGTTAAGTTTCCAGGTCATGGACATGTGCTGTCATTTGATGAACGGGATCACATCATTAGGAGAATGATGTGATGGATAAGACCCATCTGTTAGCTTAGCATAATGATCGTTCAGTTTTATTGCTACTGCTTTCTTCATGTCAAATATATATTCCTCCGACTATGAGATTATGCAACTCCCGGACACCGGAGGAATGCCTTGTGTGCTATCAAACGTCACAACGTAACTGGGTGATTATAAAGATGCTCTACAGGTATCTCCGAAGGTGTTTGTTGGGTTGGCATAGATCGAGACTAGGATTTGTCACTCTGAGTATTGGAGAGGTATCTCTAGGCCCTCTCGGTAATGCACATCATATGAAGCCTTGCAAGCAATGTGACTAATGAGTTAGTTGCGGGATGATGCATTACGGAACGAGTAAAGAGACTTGCCGGTAACGAGATTGAACTAGGTAGGAAGATACCGACGACCGAATCTCGGGCAAGTAACATACCGATGACAAAGGGAATAACATATGTTGACATAGTGGTTCGATCGATAAAGATATTAGTAGAATATGTGGGAACCAATATGAGAATCTAGGTTCCGCTATTGGTTATTGACCGGAGAGGTGTCTCTGTAGGATCGGAAGTATGTCTAGAGGGGGGTGATTAGACTACTTGACCAAATAAAAATCTAGCCTTTTCCAAATTTTAGTTCTTGGCAGATTTTAGCAACTTAGCACAAGTCAAGCAATCAACCTACACATGCAATTCTAAGAGTATAGCAGCGGAATGTAAAACAATTGCATATGAAGGTAAAGGGATGAGTTTGAAGGAGCAAACGCAATGTTGGCACGGAGATTTTTTATCCGTGGTTCCGATAGGTGGTGCTATCGTACATCCACGTTGATGGAGACTTCAACCCACGAAGGGTAACTGTTGCGCGAGTCCACGGAGGGCTCCACCCACGAAGGGTCCACGAAGAAGCAACCTTGTCTATCCCACCATGGCCGTCGCCCACGAAGGACTTGCCTCACTCGGGTAGATCTTCACGAAGTAGGCGATCTCCTTGCCCTTACAAACTCCTTGGTTCAACTCCACAATCTTGACGGAGGCTCCCAAGTGACACCTAGCCAATCTAGGAGACACCACTCTCCAAGAAGTAACAAATGGTGTGTTGATGATGAACTCCTTGCTCTTGTGCTTCAAATGATAGTCTCCCCAACACTCAACTCTCTCTCATAGGATTGGATTTGGTGGAAAGAAGATTAGAGTGGAAAGCAACTTGGGGAAAGCTAGAGATCAAGATTCATATGGTTAGAATGGAATATCTTGACCTCAACACAAGTGTAGGTGGTTCTCTCTCAGAAAATATGTGTTGGAAGTGTAGGCATGTTCTGATGGCTCTCTCCACGAATGAAGAGTGGGTGGAGGGGTATATATAGCCTCCACACAAAATCTAACCGTTACACACAAATCACCAAACTCGGTAGGACCGAATCATGAAACTCGGTCAGACCGATTTGGTTCATAATGTGACCGTTAGGTGTTTTGGTGGGACCGACATGTCAACTCGGTGGGACCGATATCATTAGGGTTAGGGCATAACGTAATCTCGGTGAGACCGATTACACAAACTCGGTGGGACCGATTTTGGTAATAGTCAAACAGAGAGTTGGTCAGGCAAACTCGGTGGGACCGATTCGCTCATCTCGGTTGGACTGAAACGTTACGAAAGGGAAACAGAGAGTTTGCATTGCAATCTTGGTGGGACCGATCGCTCATCTCGGTTTGACCGAAACGTTACGAAAAGGAAACAGAGAGATTGCAACCCCATCTCGGTGGGACCGAGACCCCTATCGGTGAGACCGAAAAGACTAGGGTTTCTGGCAGTGGCTATGTCAACTGAACTCGGTGGCTCCGGATATGAAATTTCGGTGGGGCCGAGTTGGACTTTTTGGTTTAGGACATATGTGGATATGATAAAGTAGTGGAGGGTTTTGGAGCATATCACTAAGCATTTTGAGCAAGAGCCTCATTAAGCAACACCTCATCCCTTCTTAATAGTATTGGCTTTTCCTACAGACTCAATGTGATCTTGGATCACTAAAATAGAAAATGTAGAGTCTTGTGCTTTGAGCTTGAGCCAATCCTTTGTCCTTGCATTTTGAAGGGTTCACTTTCTAATCCATGCCATGCCAATCATTGAGCTTTCCTGAAATATTTATCTTGGAATAGCATTAGCTCAATGAGCTATATGTTGTTAGGAATTACCAAAACCACCTAGGGATAGTTGCACTTCTAATCTCCCCCTTTTTGGTAATTGATGACAACATATAGATCAAAGCTTCGACAAATGATGATAAGATTGAGGAAACATTGTCGCTTTGAGAAGTATGTGATAAGCAAGAGCTCCCCCTAAATTTGTGCATTATTTAAGATTTGCTTTTGAATGCAAATGCACAATTGATTAGGATCATGGGTTACTCTTCCATGTCACATACATCTTGGTGGAGCGCTCAAAATGATAGAAATTAAAAACATGCACTCATCACCAAGCAAAGTGAACGATCATAATAGGATATGAAAGATAGCATCAACCAACAAGCATTAAGGGTAGCATATGATCAAACATATGATCAAACAAGTATCTCACAAGGACACAAAGTAGTATCACACAAGCACGCAATAAAGTTTCAAACCAAACCAAATAAGTGCAAAGACAGATAAAAACCAACACTCTCTCTCGAAGCCTATGATCTATACATTTTTTCTCCCCCTTTGGCAACAAGTTACCAAAAAGTTTGAAAAAACATAGTGCTAAACGACTCTCAGGCTTGATCTTCGGGAGGTGGTGTTGAGAGAAATCCAAGGACGAAGGCTTCTGCTTGAGTAGCTGGAGCTGGTGGAGTAGTTGCTGGAGTTGGAACTGGAGCTGTAGCTGCTGGTGCTGAAGCTGTAGCTCTAGTGTCTGTCACTGGCACTGCAGCAGATCTCTGTCCTCTGGGCACTCTAGCAAATGCATCTGTGGTAGACTTGCCCTTCTTCTCCTCTGCTTCCTCCTGAAGTTGCTCAACTGCATCTTGGATTTCAGTTACCTTGACATCACGGTCATAGAATTTTGTCTCAATAATCCTTTCCAAGCTCTCCTGGTTCTTGGTCAGGGTGGCCAAGCCCTTCTCAATCCTCAGGGTGGATTGGATCAGATATCCAAGCTGGTCTTGCTTGCTCTTCAAGAATACCTAAGATGCCTCTTCCACAGTTGGCATCTTTGCAGCCTTCTCAGCTTTAGCTTTGGCTTTCTTCTCTTGTGCTTGCACACATGATGGTTCATTCTCAGTCATGACAACTGTGTTGTCCTCAAATTCAGGGTAGATGGGCAGGTGCTCCTTATCCAAAATGTACTTGCCTTTGCCCATCTTTGAGTTGATGAGCTCCTGGATGTGTGGGGCATATCCACAACTTCTCTTCTGATCAGCTGCAGTCCTCTTGATTGTTTCCACAATCAGGCTCATAACCTTGAACTTCTGTGGGACATCAAATATGTGCAGCAAGTTTATGGCATGTCCTCTGATCATCTTGTGATCACCTGACTTGGGTAGAAGTGTGTGCCTTAAGATCCAATTGATAGTTGGCAGACCAGACAACAGGTAATGAACAGATCCAAACTTATGTGTATCCAAAGCAGCATCTGGGATCTCCTTGTACATGTTAGCCATAGTGTTGTGGTCTTTCTTCTTCTCTGCATAAATGTCCAAGTCATCTTCATGTTCCTCAGGAGCATTTATGAGCTTGGCCCATTCATCAACTATAGATTGGTACCTAGTACCCTCAGACATCCACACTATCCTTCCATCTGGATAGAAGTAGGCAGTGGAGTAAAAATGCATAATGAGCTCATCATTCCACTTGGTGAACTTCTGAGCCACAAACTTATCAACTCCACACGCCTTGAAGCTGTCAAGCACGCCAGGGAAGTGATCCTCATTCTCCTTAATGAACTCCCAGTCAACCCATCTCATGTCACACACTATGGGCTTCTTGTCAAGCAGAATTGTCTCATAGAAGTCCTGTTGTTCCTTAGTGTGGAATCTGTAGTCCACAGCAGTCCTTCTCCTGGTAGCATAGGGATCAGACTCTCTCCATAGTCTCAATCCTGAATCCTTCCTGATTTTCATATTCTCTGCAACTGGGTGTGCATCAGTGTGGTCAGGGATCTTGGGCTTCAGCTTTCTCAAAACAACAGAATCATCTTCTTCTTCTTCAGCAGCTTGAGGCAGTGGGGCCTTGTTCTTCTCCTCAGCAGGTATGTTCCTAGTGCTCCTCTTGGGTTTTGGTTTTGGAGCTAGAGCAACAGCCTTGGGAGCAGCTTTGGGCTTAGATGGAGCAGCCCCTGATCTGATTGCATCTCCCATGAGCTTTTGAGCTTTGGGTGCTGGTGCAGCATCCTCTTCCTCTTCCTCTTCTTCAGAATCTCTCATCATTGATGGTTTCCCAATAACTCTGGCAATGGTCTTCTTGACCCTTCCTTTCCTCTTCTTGCCATCTCCAGTTTCCTTGGGTTCAAGAGTGAACTCCATTGTTTCTCATGTGGCAACTTTTCTTGGCTTAGACATGGGCTGTCTTCTTGCTGGAGCCTTTGTTTTCAGACCAGGCTTTGTTGCAGCAGCTGTGCCATACTCTTTCTCCAGTACTTTCTTCTTTGAAGTGGCTTCATCTTCAACTGCCACATAGTCTTCATCCTCAGAGTCAGAATTCCTCTTCTTCCTTGTCCTGGTGGCAGCCTTTGGCAAATTGCTGGGAGTGCTCCTGCTGCCATCATCATAGCTGCTAGAGGGACTAGTGCCCTCACTCAACTGAACCTGTTCCTCTGACTTGTTCTGGCTGTCACTTTGGTCAGACATCTTGCAGGAAAACTGTCAGTAGACCCTGTAAATAGGTTATAGATGAGGTAGAGTAGATGAGCATCACAAAGTACATGAGTTTTTGCAAAACAGGTGACTTAAAAACTTAGTTTTAGTTCTTCACAGAAAGCATTTCGGATCTACCGATTTGTAAACTCGGTGATACCGAAGCAGCTTTTGGAACCTGAACTAGTGAACTCGGTCAGACTGAGTCACAGTTCGGTGGTACCGAGACTGCTAGGGTTTCACAGAGAATCGAACTCGGTCACACCGATTTGCATTCTTCGGTCAGACCGAAAATGCATGTGCACTGGCCTAAGCCAAAATCGGTGAGACCGATTTCTACAACTCGGTCGGTCCGAGATGAGTTCGGCGGAGACCTAACCCTAAATTTTCAAATCAAAACTAAACTACGGGACGTTTTCGCTGGACATGATGATTTCAATCATGGCAAGAATCATGGCAAAGCAATGTGCTAAGAATCGGAGTAAGGGATTAGCACAATGATCAAGTTCGTACCCTAGTTCGGCGACGAACTTGCTACGGCGGCAACGGCGGTGAAGATATCCGTTGACGGCGGTGGAGACCAGCGGCGGGAGGTCGCTGGCGACGAGAGGACGATCCGGAGACCAGAGGAGGCAGAATAGGTTATGCGCGGGCGAAGGGATTCGGAGAAATTTCCAAAATTTGGCCTGGTGGTATATATAACCTGACCCTGTCGGTGTGACCGAGTGGAACGACTCGGTGGCACCGAGATGCAAAACTGCAAGCAGTTACTGCAACTTGGTGTGACCGAAAAGTTCTAATCGGTTGCACCGAGATTTAAAACCCTAGATCAACTTGGTGACTCGGTAGGACCGAAAATGATGAATCGGCCAGACCGAGATGCACAAAGAGGTTTTGGAGGTTTAAGTCTATGACGAATCGGGATCTCCGAGTGCTCCTCACACAGAGTGGTTCGAATCTGACTTGATCAAACTTTGTGATGTAGCATGAATAGAGTTTGAGACGAGAAGAGCATAGATAGCTAGAGGGTGTTCTTAGGCATTCTTGTCCATCCATTTGGCAAAAATAGAAAGAGCCAAACAATCAAAGCAACAAATGGATGTCCTCGAATGAGTAAAATATGCAACCAACATGCTCACACAATAAAATGGCAAATGAAACATGTGACAAAGCATGCACAAACATTCTAGCATCTATCAAGCGATTGGAGACGACTAGGTCATCTATATATATGAGTATATTGACTTAGGAGTCAAATGAAAAACATTTGATCATAGGTCATACTCATCGTTTAAGCACAAGTGGGGTTACCACGTTTCCATAAAGCATTGTTGTGATCACACCATTAGAGTTGCTTTAGCTCATTGATTTGAGTAAAGCTCCCCCTAGATGTGATATCCCCCCTAAAAGGGATGAACTGACCTTAGGTTTTGTCGATGATGACTTCATGTAGGTGTTGAAGATGTAGATGCTCAATGTTAATGTAGATCATTCGGAGCAATCCTTTGGAGTGAGTTGCACTTTCAATACCTACACGGGTTAGTCCCACAAGGAACAAACAAGGATATCCATAGACATAGAATGATGCATACACAAGATGATGTCCATGAAAGTATTAGGTTACCTTGTCCCTTGTCTTACCAACAAGAGGGTTTGTGACTCCTTGAACTAGTGCAAGATATGGAAGTTGTTTGCACTTGTCCTCGCCAAGATGATAAGAGTGAAGTATATTGGCGGAGTCACCCTCAAGAACTCTCTAGTTCTTCTTCTTCGAGATCCACATCATCTTGATGGGAATCCTCGAAATCATAGTTGTGCTTGATGAAGTTGAACTTGATGTAGTCTTGGGAACCCACTTGACCATGACCTTAGGACAATTTCCTCAAATTGCTTGCTTCCGGCAAGACTCTTGTAAACACCTTTCTCTATGATTCCCTTCAATAAGCTATTTTCTTGCTCAAGTGTAACTTGGCTAAGAGAATCATTAGTGGAATCAAGAGAACTACTAGAAGCATTAACATTGGATTTAGCATGATTGTAGTTACTACTAGATGAAGAATCTTTCGTGTTCTTGTTGCTAGATTTAACTTGTGGCATGTAAGTAGACAAGAGTAAACGCTTGGCAATGTAAGAAGAAATTTTCTTGCGAAGATCATCATTGATTGCCTTTAAAAACTCATGCTCTTGCTCAAGATTGAGCTTTTCAAAGCGTAGCTTATCATGAGTCTTTAAAAGTTCTCGATCATTCTCCAAAGTAGTTTCATGAGCTAACTTAAGAGTGTTTAGTTCTTTAGTTAGTCGCTCAATCTCCTTCTTATCATCATCATTCGTTTTATCTTGATTAGCATGATTAATAGACGTTTCATCATAGTTTTCATCACTAGAGTTGTCAACAAGTAAATCATCATCACCTAGCAAATCATCTTCATCACTATTGAAATCAACATACTCGGGGTGTGTTACCTTTGGACCTTTGGCCATGAAGCATCTTCCAATTCCTTCATTTGGTGAGTCAAAATATGTCGTAGGAGTTGGTTGACACAAGTGCTAGATCGGCAGCACCTTCATCTTGAGTATATTCGGAGTCGGAGTGATAACTTCTTTCGGAGTGATTGTCGGAGTCGGAGTCGGATACCCATTCACCAACATGAGCTTGATGTCTTCTTTTTGTGTAGCTCCTTGATGACTTTTCCTTTCTTTCCGAATCCTTGCTTCTCCGAGAGGGTCTTCGCTCATAACGATCATCTCTACTCCTCCTTTCTCTTGGTGGTGATTCTTCTCTTGTACTTCTTCTTTTGGGAGAATCTTCTCTTCTTTTGTAGGGGGGCGTACACTCATTGGAGTAGTGTCCGGGTCTTCCACAATTGTAACAATTTCGCTCACGACTAGAAGATCTTTTGTCATTGTAGGACCTTGACTTGGAGCTTCTTTCTTTGCTTCTACTCTTGTAGAACTTGTTGAAGTTCTTCACCATTAAGCTCAATTCTTCATTGAAGGTTTGCTTCTCACTTGATGATGTGGGAGCATCACATGAGGCTTTGTAAGCACCACTTGACTTGTTGTGAAGCTCTTCCTTATCCTTGAGTGACATCTCATGAGCGACAATTCTTCCAATGACTTCCGTTGGCTTGAGATCTTTGTAATTGGGCATCATTTGGATCAATGTGCACACGGTATCATATTTTCCATCCAAGGCTCTTAGGATCTTCTTGATGATGAATCTGTCGGTCATCTCTTCACTTCCTAAGCCGGCAATCTCATTTGTGATGAGAGCAAGCCTAGAGTACATTTCAGCGACACCTTCACCATCCTTCATTTTGAACTTGTCAAGTTGACTTTGAAGCACATCCAATTTGGATTCCTTCACGGAGTCGGTACCTTCGTGCATATCAATCAAATTATCCCAAATTTCCTTTGCATTCTCAAGACGGCTGATTTTGTTGAATTCTTCGGGGCACAATCCGTTGAAGAGAATATCACAAGCTTGAGCATTGTATTGTAGCATCTTCAACTCTTCCGCGGTAGCTTCACGGTTCGGTTCTCTTCCATCAAAGAATTCACCTTGCAAGCCAATACACACAATAGCCCAAACGGCGGGGTTATGTCCAAGAATATGCATTTTCATCTTATGCTTCCAACTAGCAAAATTAGTACCATCAAAGTAAGGACCTCTACGGTGGTAATTTCCCTCGCTAGACGCCATACTCTCCTAGGTAGTGAAACCAAGGCTATGACCACCAAAAGCTATGGAAATCAAAGCAAATGGAGACCAAAGCTCTGATACCACTTGTAGGATCGGAAGTATGTTTAGAGGGGGGTGATTAGACTACTTGACCAAATAAAAATCTAGCCTTTTCCAAATTTTAGTTCTTGGCAGATTTTAGCAACTTAGCACAAGTCAAGCAATCAACCTACACATGCAATTCCAAGAGTATAGCAGCGGAATGTAAAACAATTGCATATGAAGGTAAATGGATGAGTTTGAAGGAGCAAACGCAATGTTGACACGGAGATTTTTTATCCGTGGTTCCGATAGGTGGTGCTATCGTACATCCACGTTGATGGAGACTTCAACCCACGAAGGGTAACGGTTGCGCGAGTCCACGGAGGGCTCCACCCACGAAGGGACCACGAAGAAGCAACCTTGTCTATCCCACCATGACCGTCACCCACGAAGGACTTGCCTCACTCGGGTAGATCTTCACGAAGTAGGCGATCTCCTTGCCCTTACAAACTCCTTGGTTCAACTCCACAATCTTGACGGAGGCTCCCAAGTGACACCTAGCCAATCTAGGAGACACCACTCTCCAAGAAGTAACAAATGGTGTGTTGATGATGAACTCCTTGCTCTTGTGCTTCAAATGATAGTCTCTCCAACACTCAACTCTCTCTCATAGGATTGGACTTGGTGGAAAGAAGATTAGAGTGGAAAGCAACTTGGGGAAAGCTAGAGATCAAGATTCATGTGGTTAGAATGGAATATCTTGACCTCAACACAAGTGTAGGTGGTTCTCTCTCAGAAAATATGTGTTGGAAGTGTAGGCATGTTCTGATGGCTCTCTCCATGAATGAAGAGTGGGTGGAGGGGTATATATAGCCTCCACACAAAATCTAACCGTTACACACAAATCACCAAACTCGGTCAGACCGATTTGGTTCATAATGTGACCGTTAGGTGTTTCGGTGGGACCGACATGTCAACTCGGTGGGACCGATATCATTAGGGTTAGGGCATAACGTAATATCGGTGGGACCGATTACACAAACTCGGTGGGACCGATTTTTGTAATAGTCAAACAGAGAGTTGGTCAGGCAAACTCGGTGGGACCGATTCGCTCATCTCGGTTGGACCGAAACGTTACGAAAGGGAAACAGAGAGTTTGCATTGCAATCTCGGTGGGACCGATCGCTCATCTCGGTTTGACCGAAATGTTAGGAAAAGGAAACAGAGAGATTACAACCCCATCTCGGTGGGACCGAGATCCCTATCGGTGAGACCGAAAAGACTAGGGTTTCTGGCAGTGGCTATGTCAACTGAACTCGGTGGCTCCGGATATGAAATTTCGGTGGGCCGAGTTGGAATTTCTGGTTTAGGACATATGTGGATATGAGAAAGTAGTGGAGGGTTTTGGAGCATATCACTAAGCATTTTGAGCAAGAGCCTCATTAAGCAACACCTCAGCCCTTCTTAATAGTATTGGCTTTTCCTATAGACTCAATGTGATCTTGGATCACTAAAATAGAAAATGTAGAGTCTTGTGCTTTGAGCTTGAGCCAATCTTTGTCCTTAGCATTTTGAAGGGTTCACTTTCTAATCCATGCCATGCCAATCATTGAGCTTTCCTGAAATATTTATCTTGGAATAGCATTAGCTCAATGAGCTATATGTTGTTAGGAATTACCAAAACCACCTAGGGATAGTTGCACTTTCAGTCTCGGTCATGTCTACATAGTTCTCGAACCCATAAGGTCCGCACGCTTAATGTTCGATGACGATATGTATTATATGAGTTATGTGTTTTGGTGGGTTGTTTGGAGTCCCGGATGAGATCACGGAGATGACGAGGAGTCTTGAAATGGTCAAGAGGTAAAGATTGATATATTGGAAGGTAGTATTCGGACACCGAAAGGGTTCCGAAATGTATCGGGTACATATCAGAGTACCAGAGGGGTTATCGGAACTCCCGGGGGGGAGATATGGGCCATACGAGGGAGGTACACCAGCCCACAAAGGGGTGGCACGCCTCCCATAGGGAAGGAGGCCGAATTGGACTAGGGGGGGGGGCGGCGCCCCCTTTCCTTCTGCTTCTCCCTCTCCTTCCCCGTTTCCCCCTCCGGTAAAAGGAAGGGGGGGCGAATCCTACTAGGACCCCAAGTAGGACTCCTCCTACTTGGGGGCGTGCCTAGGGCCGGCCTCCTCTCCCTCCCTCGTTTATATACGGGGGGGGGGGGGAGGGGGGCTAGAACACACATCAATTGTTCCAAGCCGTGTGTGGCGCCTCCTCCACAGTTTACGCCTCCGGTCATATTCTCGTGGTGCTTAGGCGAAGCCCTGTGCGGATCACATCACCATCATCATCACCATGCTGTCGTGCTGACGGAACTCATCTACTTCCTCGACCCTCTGCTGGATTAAGAGCTCGAGGGACGTCATCGTGTTGAACGTGTGCAGAACTCGGAGGTGCCGTACGTTCGGTACTCGATCGGTCGGAACGAGAAGACGTTCGACTACATCAACCGCGTTAAGCAAACGCTTTCGCTTTCGGTCTACAAGGGTACGTGGACACACTCTCCCCCTCTCGTTGCTATGCATCTCCTAGATAGATCTTGCGTGAGCGTAGGATTTTTTTGAAATTGCATGCTACATTTCCCAACAGGAGCCATCGTCCCCGCCGCAAAACCTTGATGTCTACATCGAATGATGCATCATGGAGGAGCTGCCATCCTCGTCGCGTCGCTAGCCATGCATCCAGTGGCACCCGACCACTGTCAAGGAGGAGTTATACTCCTCGTCATCCTAGTCGTGCACATGCCTCGAATACTACTTCAAAGGCGGCAGGTCGTGTAGTGCGTCCTCTACCTTCCCCGGGGGCTCGAAAGCCCTCATTGAGGTGGAGCAGCGCTCGATCTCCTTCGCCAAGACGCAGGTGGCGACACACTAGGTCCTCGCCAACGAGGAGCTCACGGCGGTGTGAGCCTTGGACCAGTCCAAGACCACCAAGGAAAACGCCGCCCGCCGTCAAACCAGCCAGGACCTCCTCCAACTCAGCGTTCTCTAGTCAAAGCGGGAGCTCCGCGAGAAGGGGGGCAGGGGCGGGGAAAATTTGACAATTTTGACCTGTGGACGAAAAGATTTCACAAAATGAACTGCTTTGAATTTTTTTTCACCCAGATGACCGTTTTGAGTGGCGCCCGACACGAAGGCGCCACACCCTACGGTGCAGCGCCCAGCTTGCAGGCATTGCACGTCTGTCCAGCGTGGCACCCCGGGCCCCACTCCTGGTTGTGCAACGCCTAGCTGAAAGGAGCTGCACAATGTAGTGCAACGCCTAGCTGAAATGAGTTGCACTATCTTATATTAAAATTGTTGTAACTTTTAATCCGTGTATCCGATGAAAACGTGCCTTACATGAATGTTGTGCATTTTTCTGTGCTCTACGCAATGGTGGCATTTTCATCTATGTTAGGATCAATTTGCTTGATGAAAACTCTGTGGCAAAAGTGCATCATAATATAACTGACAGAATCTGTTAAAATTTGCAAACTTGGCATGATGATATCCATTGACCTATAGCTCTTATGCATTTGCATCCTACATGAGTTTTGCACTACGTAATGTGTACTTTCACACCATGTCTGTCCTTGCCATGTTAATCATCTTTAACATGTTCATTTCGTGCATCTAAGTGACTAACATGATATAAATGAACTTCTGCCCCAGAAAGTTGCATTTTGTAAGATCCATAGTAATTAATCCTGGCATCATATGAATATGATCTAATTATGGAAGTTGGAAAATCGATCTTATGTCTACTTTATGTCTGATACGGGCATGGCACCATCAATTGTTAATGCTATCAAAGCTAAGCCAGTTAAGAGGAGAAGCCATGAAAAGATTACGGAAAATAATGTCATGCATGCGGTCAGATTGCATCGAGGAAACGATGGTCATGTACGTCAGTTGTGTGGACCGAGAATAAATTCTGTAATTAGCAGACCAAAGATCAATGAAGTGTTGCATGCATTAGATTCAAGACGAAGAGACGTGCATGGTCCTGTACGCATAGTATGACCAGATTTGGACTATAAGAAAAACATGGTGTGGGGAGGATCATCATGGGGCAGTTTTGGTTTATTCGTGAGTTATGAGACATACAGAAAACGTCCGAGTTTCAGGCGACCATATCTTGTATATCATCTGTGATTTTTCTATCGTTAAAATTTACTAGCGACGGAGGGTTGATCATCACATCAACACCTACGTGCTGATCCAAGGGGATCATTATTTTTATTCATGTATTTTCATATGCGGGTGAAAATTATTCTTGGAGGTTGTGAGGAGGAACAAGGAGACAGACTGTTGATCAAGCATCGCCGTGAAAGATCGGGCCATCTACACGCACAAATTAGTGTCTCGCTAGTCCGTGCCTCATCAATGTCTATGTCATTTTCGTACCCACTAAATATTTGCATCACTATGTTGTTGAGACACTAAAGTACCTAAGGCAATATTCTACTAGATTAACACGTTAATTTCACCAAGTCACTGGATGCCAATAGAACTTTGCATTTTGTAAAGATATATACTTATATACTCTTAAAATTTAACACTTATAATGTTTGTTGTCAGTAGCAAGAGCACATGTTCTTTGATTTGAACTCAGCTTTTAGGCTACTGAAAAAAGTTGTAGTTGCTTGTATTGCGTACTGCTATATATATAGGGTATAAGGTCGGTACAGAGTGAGTCGGTTTGAACTTGATAGCCTAGGACACCCTAGTGCTAACCAGGATGACAAAACAGAGTTGGCAGAAAAACTAGTTGTCGGTGCTACTAGCTGGAAGTCAGAAGGCTTATCTTACTAGAATAATGAAAAACAAAGTTTAGTTAGCAAGAAAACTAAACCGATCTGCACAAAATTCTAAATGGGAAACATATCAAGTTCATGCCAAGGGGTTTGGTAAAACTCAAGATATGAACATGTTTTGTGGAAACGCGCTGGATATACTGAAAGTAGACATGGAGATGCTCAAATTCATATATAAAGTTATTCCATATGAAGCACCGTTGATGGATGCATTTTACAAAATGCGAAGTTCTCTTGACATCGAGGGACTTGGTGAAATTCATAAGTATTAATCTGGTAGAATATTGCCTTAGGTACTTTAGTGTCTAAAAAACATAGTGATGCAAATATTTAGTGGGTATGAAAATTACATGCACATAAAGTAGACATAAGATTTTCCAACTTTCATAGTTAGATCATATTCATATGATGCCAGGATTAATTACTATGGATCTTACAAAATGCAACTTTCTGTAACAGAAGTTCATTTATATCATGTCAGTCACTTACATGCAAGAAATGAACATGTTAAAGATGATTAACATGGCAAGGATAGGCATGGCGTGAAAGTACACATTATGTAGTGCAAAACTCATGTAGGATGCAAATGCATAAGAGCTATAGGTTAATGGATATCATCATGCCAAGTTTGTAAGTTTTAACAGATTCTGACAGTTATATTATGATGCACTTTTGCCACAAAGTTTTCATCAAGCAAATTGATCCCAACATAGATAAAAATGCCACCATTGCGTAGAACATAGAAAAATGCACCATTGATATAAGGCACGTTTTCATCGGACACACAGATTAAAAGTTATAACAGTTTTAATATAAGATAGTGCAGCTCCTTTCAGCTAGGCGCTGCACTACACTGTGCAGCTCCTTTCAGCTAGGCGTTGCACAACCAGGAGTGGGGCCTGGGGTGCCATGCTGGACAGACTTGCAACGCCTACGAGCTAGGCGCTGCACCGTAGGGTGTGGCACCTTCGTGTCGGGCACCACTCAAAACGGTCAGTTGGGTGAATTTTTTTGCAACGCAGTTCATTTTGTGAAATGTTTTCGTTCACAGGTTAAAATTGTCAAATTTGCCCAGGGGCGATGTAAGGCGGATGCAGATGCGCACATGTTGAAGCATGATTGCGCTGCGACGGTGGCTGGCCCGACTTCCTCAGTGACGACAACGACTACAACGACAACTGCGGTCCGTGTGGCCTCGAAAGTGATGTCTACGAGGTCACTGCCACTCATTAATTCTGAAATAGTTTAGTTTAGTTTAATTTGGGGTAGTTTGCATGTCATATATATTGAACTTGTTAAACTTTGTTTAGTTTGCATGAAATTTGTCAAACTCGGTAAAATTTCATATGAATGACGTGTTTGAAATATTTGAAAGATGAGAGGGGGATAGTGTTGGATGACCTTCGTTCGATCTGATGTTCGTAGACACATTTGAACGTGTCCTCGAACATTTGGGGGCGTCCATTTGATAAACTCCATTGGAGATGCCCATTTTTTGGTGTGTCAGTGACACATAAGCCGGTCTGTCTCGATACCTTGCATCGTTGAAAGCCTTGGCAAGGGCGCTAGTGATCACTCTGGGAGAACCCTCTAGACACGACCAGGTATGAACAATGATAAGAACATGAGACACAATCAACATGATGTGCTGGAATAAGGTTTCTTCGGCCTCTTCCAACCTTGACAATGTCTGATCGTCGCCGACAAAGAGATTATGAGGCTAGGTGTTGCTAGATGTGTGACTCTTTTTTGATCTTGGCGGTTGGAGTGTCAATTAAGAGAAGCATTTGGTTGTCTTTTGATGCGGTGACTTCGACCTCGTTTTTTGATTTGTTATGTGGTATGACCCAATAGAATCAATTGGCTGCCTTTTGATGTGGTGACTTTGACCTCGTTTTTCGATTTGTTCTGTGGTATGACCTGATTTCTTTAGTTGTCTGGACTGGTATTGCACGATACTAAGCATGCAGTATGTTTCTAGCGATTCCTTCACTGGTTATTGATCTTGTTTCTAGCGATGAGTGGCTATTGCGGTTTTTAAAGTATGATACAACAAGGGCTTTAGTATGTCTCGCTTTCTTTTACTGCCGGTTCAGCGTTATTTGCAAGCTCCGATGGATGACGTGCAATGAAAAGAAGAAGACGGCAATATGATTTTCGCTTCTCAATGTAGATTTATTTTTTACTCATCGTTTTGTGTCACTGTTGTCTTTTCATTATACTACCTATTATTTTTCTTAATAATTACTCTCTCTGTAAATTTCTATAATCTAAAAGATCTTATGAAAATTTACGAAGGGAGTATCAGATATAAGACGCTCTTACATGTCTCCTCTCTAAAAGATGTGAAATCTTCTATCTTCCCGTAAAAGCAGAATTCCTCCTATATCGGTCTATGAGATGTGGATGTTTGCGTTCCCTAGGAAAACTTGGCGGTGCTCGTAGGTGTAGTACGTACCTTACCGTAAAAACAAAACGTAGGTTTACCACAGTTCGTTTGCTATTTTTTTGCGGGTGTGCTATGTTTGGTTCTTTACTAATGAAAAATTTCCTACTTTCTCATGATTGTTACCTAAAAAATTAGTAGAGGCGGAGACTGGATTGTCATCTTGCCTAGAGGATGCCCAACCTACCTACGGGTGCCGACCATGGTGTATCTTACTTTCTTAGCATCCTATTATTGGCATGACATGTTCACTACTCGCTGCTCGCGCATGCGACGACCATAAGATGAAAATATGACGACATATTCGTACTGCCTGCAGGCCTGCTCTGAGAGCTAGAGCTTGGACAATTGCCTTAGGATCACGTCATCCATTCCATTTTATCAGAAGTGATTCCTACCACCCTGACTTTGTGCGAAGTCAGTACGAGCAGCAGGCCGGGAATGTTTTGACGGTAAACATGTCATCTTTTTTGTGTGTGCCACGAACGTAAGGGCATCTCCAACTGCAACCCGCAATTTTTTCCCCGCATTTATCCACAGACAGTCCACGAACACGGATGCGGAAGGACGACATCCAACCGTAGCCGTATACATTTCAACCCGCATTTAAGCAAATCGAACAAAATTCATGCAAACCAGCCGATATATTCATCAAAATTCGGATAGAAAATAGCATAAATCATTCATACATAGTATGCAAATTAAATCTAGTACAACAATGTCTCAAATTCGCCTAGATTTCGAATGTCCAACAAGTATTTCATCAACGGATCATGTCCTTCCACACAAACTCCCCCTTCAACTTTATCCAACAGTGTGTGCACGTAAATGCTCGTCCCTCTGCCCTGTGTTATACCACGGCAGAGTGTACGGGCTACATATAACGTGTAGACCAACATTGAGTGAATGAATCAATCAACAAGTTGAGCAGGAGGAAGCAAAACTTACGATCTCGTCCTCTGCCGCATGCAATGGTCACCTTGCCTTGAGCTGACGAATCACGTCGCAAAACTTGGTGACGCTGGTCTGGATAGTGTGCCAATGGTACGACAATGACCCCCGTTACAATGTTGAATGATGTACATGTCGTAGAGTGCAATGTGCTTTCGTGCCTGAAACGTTTCATGCAGTTGCTGCCAGAAGGCCTCCCCTTTGCTCCTGCCTACGAAATCCACGGATACGGCCAACCACACATTGCGCAACAACTCATCCTCCATGGTCGAGTAGCTCACCATCCTTCGTACTCTAAAAACGACATCACATTTGAAAATAAGTTCAGTGACATTTGACCGAACACCTGCCGGGCGTGGTGTCGGCCATGGAGGTTGTGGACATGGGGTTGGAGTGTACTTGGTACAAATGGCTCCAGGATGGACAGCTCCGTCTAACGGCGAGCGGGCGCGTCAGTGCTGGTTGCGGACGTCCGGCAATGCCTCTGTGGCGGCCGGAGACGTACAATAGCGCGGCGAAGGTATAGGGTGTGGATGCAAAGTAAAGGGAAGAAGAAACGGAGTGAAAGAAAATGAGACCGGGAGGGGGGATTGGATGGACCGGGGATGTCGGAGCCTTGCATGTATGTTGTCAAACCTCCTCCACTTTATTTCCAATTTGCAGGAGGAAACACGTCCAGACCGCGTCGCGGATCGGTACATGACCGCGTCGGATGACTTTCACGGTTCGAACAGATGCGAATGGTTTATGAGTCCGCTTTGAAGATGCCCTAAACCCGATATGTCTGGATACCTTGCATCCTCGGAAGCCCTGGCAGGGGCTCCAGTGAGCGGGCCCGGAGCACCCTCTGGACGCGACCAGATATGACCGACGATAACAACGTGAAGCACGGAGGAATTGGCTTGGTGCAGCGCAGCATGCGCGATTATCGCCAAATGACGTGGGAAAACCGCATGCTTTCGAGAACCTGAGTTCATGCTGGCCTTTTTCACGTCGATGCGTCAACGACATCGATCTCTGCCTACCGCCCGGCTGGAGAGCTGAAAGTGAATGAAAGCCGTCGTGCAAGTTGGCCGGACGAGGTGTGTAGTCGGTCGAGTTTGCGGCCATCATTAGTCGTGGCAAGTTACCTGCTCCCGTGACTTCAGAAGCCAACGAGAACGAGCCGCGGCCCCTCGACCGGCCGGCAGGCCGGCCGCCGCAAGGGCGCACGACGGCGACGCCCAATCGCCGAGTTCCACCTCCTCCGATTCCACGTCGATCTGACGTCCAACGGGAGACACCGGGGACAAGCGCAGGTGGCCCTGCCGCGTACGGCGCACCCCGGCCGGTCACGAAAAAACACACGTCCTCAGTCACATAGACTCGGCGAAGTCCGGTCCGTCGGCGCGCCACGATCTTTCGGCCGCCGCAACGCACGCCCGACTCCGAGCCTTGGGAGCAAACGGGCTGCGGCGGCAGAGGACGAGCCTTTCACCATCGGTGTCGCCGCGCTGCCTCCGGATGCGCCCAGCACACAGACGTGTCGCGGCCCCGCGCTAAACTCCGCGTTTGTCCCGGTTCTGGGTCTCTGGGTGACTGGGAGATTGGAGAGCAACTGTGCACTTGTTCACACGAGCAAACTTGCAGCAGTGAGCACATGAGATGCCAACGATTAGTTTACTTTCTTGTTCTTGTCTGAGTATAGGGTTGGTGCTATGCTAGATTCTTGTCTGAGTATAGTATTATCTACAACTTCCCGGTTATGTAGGTTTACAAGGTCGGGGAAGGAATGTGGTCAGATCTGGAATATTTGGTGGTATGTCATGCCGAAATGCTCTGGAGCAAGGACACAAAAAGTCTGGTAGGTCTGGAAATAGCTAACTGAAGTTTGCAGTTATTTGATGAAGATCTTATTCCATTGTATTTGCAATGATCTCACATCTCAGTAGTCAGACTCAGCCTCAGATGGATAGTTGTTAGATAACATAGCCTATGGAAGTAGTAGCATTTTACAAGTGGTGCATATTTTCCTACAAACCTCATGAGTATAATCAAAGAGTCTACCAAGTGTATAGTATAGCCCACACCTTTCCGGCAATGGGGATTACCTAGAGGGGTATTGGACTTCCATCCATGTCCTCGTGACAGGCACCTCATGCACATCCCGGTCTCCATCCTGGTCCGCGGTGATAAAAAATTTAACATCCTTGTCCACGTCAGATTTTTCATCCCGGCGGCGAAACGCATGTCCACAGTCCATAGAAACATTCAACAACATTTTAACAGAAAAAACATTGTTTCAGCAGAATAAACAACATGTAACGCATTTTGGGCGTATTTTGTGGCTAGGCTAGGCTTTTCTTTGCCCTTTTTGGGCCAAATGGTCAGGATGGGTAGAAATTGTTGAAGAAATAGGCAATTTCTTGATTAAATTAACCACGAGTAAATCACTAGCATGGCATTGACACAAATAAACGCATACTGATATTCAGTCGGGCAAGCACATACTACGCTAATTGCATAAAGATCTACGTATAACATAACATGGCTAAAACAGAAAACAGTAGGAGCGGGATAAACGAGTTATACCCTCCAGTAGGCCATGCAGAGGCCGCGGCGTTGGTGGCAGTACCGGCATCCTCGGCGGCCTTCTTGCCGGCTTCAGCTTTCTCGGCGGCAACACGTTCGGCGTCGGTGGACATGGTGATGATGAGGGCGACGCGGACATAGTGGAAGTAGACGAACAACGAGCAGTCGCGTAGTCGCTTCCCAAAAACATATTCGCCTCTCTCCCGTACAGGAACCGGAGGGACGGGGTTTCGAAGACCTGCTCTTCCGTCGACCGTGTACGCGGCGGACAGGATGGAGTCACCGGCGGCACCAGCAGCAGACACTTCCGTGATGATACGTGTTTGTCACAGTAGGTCGCGTTTTTTGTCATGCATGTACATCCATGACAAATTTATGACAGAATCAAGATAATCATACCTGTGCTGCCGTAGAAGTATTCCATGACATTATCAAAATTATCATCACGGAAGTGTCCACTTCCATGACGATAAATCGCGTGTCACAGAAGTGCTTTCGTCAAGGGCGACCGACACGTGGCTTCCACCGTAACGGAACGCCGTTAAGCTATCGGGTCCGGTTTTGGATCCGATAACCCATTAACAGCCTCGACCAATGGGGATTTTCCACGTGTAAAATCATCATTGGCTGGAGGAAACACGTGTCGGCTCACCGTTGGGATAGATGTCATCTACTCATTGGACACAAAGCGCCTATGATACGTCGACACGTGGCACGGCCCAACAGAGGCCCATTCCTGTGAAAAGGCCGGCCCGTTTGACTTGGTCAAAAGGTGGCGGGCCGGCCCACGGCAAGCCTGTTAACGGCATGTTCGCATATAGCCCATTTACAGCCCGCTAACCCAGGCCCATTTACGGCCTAACCGAATTAGGCCCAATAGCGTCATCTGGGCCGTCCAATATAATTCCAGCCCGTTTTAACTTCCGGCCCATGTATGGCCCATGACGTCTTTCGGCCCATATGAAGTCCTTATTACTCTCGGCCCATTAACGGCCCGTGGTAAAACTGGCCCGTAATGAACAATGTACCACTTTATACCCATTAACGGCCCGTGGTGAAACTGGCCCGTAATGAACAGTGTATCACTTTATACCCATTAACGGCCCATTATTCCGTTGGGCCGTTTCCTGCCCATGTTATCTTTCGCCCTTCTCGGGGCCCATTTATTCTTGGGCTCATTTCCACATTCGTTTACTTACGGCCCGTTACTGTCATTTTCTTCTTGTGGGCCAAATTCAACCCGTGGTTACAGTCGGCCCATTTGTGGCCCGTTAATACGTTGGGCCGTTTTCATGTCAAAAAAATCCGTTGGGCTGTTTTCATGTCGAAAAAAATCCGTTGGGCTGTTTTCATAGAGTTATCAAATACGGCCAATAAACGGCTCGTTATTGTCCACGAATAGTATGGCCCATGATTGGCGAAATGATGATACGCCCCGTAGAAGGCCCATGGATCCTACGGCCCGTAAAAGGCCCATGGATCGTACGGCCCGTAGAAGACCCATGAATCTTACGGCCCGTATAGAAGGCCAATGGATCCTACGGCCCGTAGAAGGCCCATGGATCATATGGCCCGCAGGAGGCCCATGGTTACAACAGTCCGTGTGTTGCCATGATTATTTTGGCCTAGTTTCCAAAAATAGGTTATTGTGGCCACTAGAAAAACACAGAAAAAGAACTGCAGTGACTACAAGCAAATAACTAAACAAGACAATAAGGAAATAAATAAGCAAGCAATTAACGCTAGCCTATTACTGCTATTACACATATTACATCCACTGGGCATCAAAGTTCGCCACTAGTGCAAATATAGGGAACAAAGCAGCATATTACATACACTGGCCGTCAAAATTGGCCACCAGTGCAAATAAACGCGGCAGCAAAACAAGAGCATAACTGAAACAACTTCATAAGAGCTCAAGAAAGGTGGTATCCACCATGCTGGCAATAAGCTTAGCAAGGTTATTAGCTTTGTCCTGTTTGACGTTAAAATCCTCCAACGCTTGTTGTTGCACCAGAAAGTATGCATCTGAATGCTCCAGGGACTTCTGCAGTCCTTCCGCTTCTTGTCGCAGCACAGCTGATCGATGTCTTTCAGCTTGTAGTTGAGACTCAAGAACCCGAACTGATTCGGACAGTGAGTTTGAATAGCTTGTGCAAGCGGTAGTGGCCAGTAACTCGAACACTAAACCAAGATAGGACTTTGGGGTTGTCTCACTCTCTTCGAGATAGTCTTCCTTAGTTGTTTTATCAGCTTTGTTGGAGACCAACAAGGATGTGTCACTATCCTGAACCTTATCTGCATTACTTCCTTTACCATTGCTTAATAAGGCACTCTTCCCCAATATTCTGTCAGTATTCTAAAAGAAGAAACAAGCAGACACATAACAGTTTAGCATGTACTAGTATATGAAACTCATTTCGGCGAACCAGTTCATTAGTAAGGTGGACAGGATTAAACTACCAAGTCTTCTATTGCCAAGTACTAGTACATAATAAAAGCATCAAGCAAACACATATCTATGTCCTATGGTCACTGCATTGTCTTGCCAAATCAAAATAGAGACACGGTTCAAATCATATCAGTTCAAGACAAAGCAGCAGTGAAAGAATACAAAGCGTGGGAAACTACACGGCACAACAAGATTTCAGATGGGTACCACGGGTCTACATGTACAACAACACTATTGGCTCTGTTGTGATGCCAGTAATGTGCATGATATGAGAAGTCAACTGTATACACAATTGAAATTGAAATCAACAGAGCTATTGATAAGAGCAAGCCTGTTAAAGAAACATGCGTGAACATACCTGCTGTGCCATTGAAGTTTTGATTAGTCCTTCAATTTAAAAATAAGTTTGTATGAGTAAATACAGTGATACAAGAGCAAAGCAGTATGCACGATAGCAATCATAGTTAAATAAGGCGCGCCTAAGCGAGCGCTTAAGCGCGCCTAGGCTCTAGGCGTTGGCGAAACGCATTGCGCATAACTATGCTTAATCTGTGCATAACTGCGCATAAGCATGCGCTTTGGTCAGTAAAGCGCAAGGCGGTGGCAAAACGCACAATTAACGCCTAGCGCTTTTTAAAACTATGATAGCAATGGAATCTTAAATTAGAACAGTTGTTCTTCAGGTTTAGGCACTTGTTCTACATGAACAGAGTACAGTAAGACACAAGAATATAGTACTTAAAATAGAAAATGAGCTCATAGACCTTACCACATTCTTGGTTCGGGACCAGTACAGAACAAGGCGCTCCCAGTCATCGTCCAGTAAATGTGTCTCAGGAGAACGTAAGGGAATTTGATGAGTTTCTTTGCCGGTGAAGTACGTTTTCTTCAGGTAATTCCGATACTGCCACCAAGCATTCTTGAAGATAGCAGAGGTATTAGCACAGGTTACCTCATCCCGAGTTTCCAAATCGGTCCTTCTCTATAGAGAAAAATGGAAAAAAAAATCTGTATTATAACCATCATGGAGGTAGGATATATGGGACAAAGCAAAGTAATTGCCATGAATAACATTACTTACACATAACTCCTGAACAAACACCTGCAACTGGCATTTTCCTTCATCTTCAGTATAATATTTCCAAGATGGGAAGATACACACATACGATTTAACAACATCAAATGCGATAGATGCTAAACTACGACTAGCTGGTTGTGCTTCCTCCACAGGAATAGGCGTACTAACTGGTGGAGTGGAGGTTCGCCGTGGTAGTATTGGCCCTTTGGGCACTGGAGCTGCCTTACTAACTGCTCTTGTTTGGGAGCTCTGTGGTGGAGATGGTGTTGTGTCAACAGGAACTGGGTTACTATCTGCTGGGGTTGGGGTTAGATTGGGTGAAGCTGGTTCTCTGTCCATCGCAGTAGGGGTACAATCTGCGAGAGTTTGGGTTATGTGTGGTAGGGCTGGTTCTCTTGAATGTACAACCGGGGTGCTATCTCCACCAAGAGGTAGCACTGTTTAATTTGAAGACCGTGTTTTTAGTCCGCTAGATGCTGGGATCACCCGCTCCAATTCAAATGGCTGATAAACAGGAAACATAGTTGAATGTACAGACATTGTATGAGAGACAGATGCAATAGATAGTGTGGAAAAAAGAGGGCATGAAATAGTTGACATGTATATTGTTTAACTAAAACGGATAGCATGACATAATTTCACATATATGATGTCTATCTAAACTGGATAGCATAGCATAGCATAACATAATTCAAAGATATGATGAATAACTAAATAGGATCGCATGACATAATTCACCTACATGTTATCTAAGTAATCAAGATCGCATCATTTAATTCACACATGTGATTTATATGCTAAACAGAGGGCATTAGATATGATGTCTGAACTAAGAACATGGTGTTGAATATTGTGTATATGATGTCTAATCTATGCAATGCAAGACACCATATGCATGATATGAGCAGTATAACCGTGCCAAGTTAGAGCATACACCTCGGTGGGGGAATAGGACTGGTCATCTGTCTCTGAATCCATCTCTGAGGAGCTATCGGGACCCAACAAGAGATCTGATCGACAAGTAGCACTGTCTGCGCTGAAGGCCTTGTTTTCACTCCAGATTTTTCAATCTCCCACCCAAATGGCTAATTCACAGGAAGAGTAGTTTAATGTACAAACATTGTCGACAAATGGAAATGTAATGAAGAAAAGGATGGGCAAGATATCATTCAAATATATGATGCCTGGTTAAACAGGATGGCATTGCACATTTCACGTATATTATGGCTGGCTAAAAGACATGAGACTGCACAATTCCCATATATGATATAGAAACTAAACAGGTGGCATTACAGAACATGTCTAAACTAAGCAGATAACATATATGATGTCAAAAGTAGGCACTGCAAGGCAACATATGCATGATATGACTAACATCATCATGCCAAGGTAGAGCAAACACCTTGGGGGGTAAATAGGAGTGGTCAGCGGCGTCTGAATCCGCCTCAGAACAGATATGTTCCTCTGGATTACAATATGGAGAGGGGTGGGGAGGGTTTGCCATTGAACCCACCATGGAGTGATGTCTGCATGACATTGTATTGCTGCGCAAAACTCTTCTCTTTTTCTCTACATGTTTAGCATGACTCTGTACAATATCTGACATGCATACAAAAAAAATATGGTGAGATTATGTAAGGAGAGCATGCAGAAATTTAGAGTGATGGTAACAACCAGTGGATGGATCCAAAAATAATGATAGTAGGCTGATGATTGCTTTAATTTAATAAAAAGACAGATGATGATTGCTTTACTATTTGGTTTATAGGAATTGGAAGAGCAGAGGAATGCAAAGAAACATGGCCAAAATAAAGTGAAACCATATGAAAGCGTGTACAGTTAGAATGTTATTCTGCCACTAATGCACTTGGTCTTGTTTTCATGCACATGATTTTGAAAAGTAGGTCCAGGTGGATGTTTTGCTTCATTCCTTTCAACAAAATGCATGAATAATTGAATAGTAGAGTGCCATTGGAAAATTCCCTATTGCTATATTTTTCCGTTGAACCAAAATAGCCCTAATGGATCGACATGAATGTATAGTAATAAGTGATGCAACAAGTGTACAACCTCTTTGCCGTAGCCGTGTCGACTTCAGCATCATTGGGTTGGTCGCTGAAGCAGTTGAGGCAGAGGTGGCTGTCGGAGGTGTGGAGGAAGATCTGAGGAATCTGTAGACGGCGTCCAGGGCACTGCTCTGTTGTGATGGGTCGTTCTGTCGTTGGAGCAGCCCCGGTGAGCCGTAAGACGTCAAGGCTGAAGCAGCACAAGACAGACATCGTCAATCTCAAGTGGGATTCTAATAGCATCTCCAATAGATGATGTAAAATAGATGTAAAATTTACATCACCAAAAACCACCTGACTACAACAGATGAGGTAAAAACTGTTGACTCTGAACTTAATTGTCGAAACTGAAATTTACTGTGGAATCTGAATGTTACTATCGAAACTAAACGCAATGGTAGCAGAGAGGCACTTGACATGTAGTTTAGGGAGGGCCTGCAGTTGATCTTCAACCTGCACCCCCCTGAGCCGCCAGCCACACCGGCCGAACCACCGGCCCCAGCGCCGCGTCGCCGCCTCGAAACAACTCCCCACCGCCGGTCCGCCGCCGCCCCGACCAGCCCTATAGCCCGCCCGCCCCCACCCTGAACCCTAAGATAGATAGTGGGGTACCTCTCCGGCGAGCCCCCGTCCCCGCTGCGGGTGGTTCTTCCTTAATTCCAGCGAGCCCCCCACCCCCTTAAAATCGACTGACCCAAAAGTTGATTCAGTCGACTGAAGTGTAGCTAAATCGGAGCAGAGCAGCAGCACGAGCGAGGGGGAGAGCAGCAGCAGCAGCAGCGCGAGCGAGCGAGCGAGAGCCGGAGCAGCAACAACTGGGCGAGCGAGCGATTGAGCGAGAACCGGAGCAGCAGCAGCGCGAGCGAGCGAGAGCCGGAGCAGCAGCAGCAGCGCGAGCGAGCGAGCGAGAACCGGAGCAGCAGCAGATCCGGCTGGTATGGACGCCACTGCCGAAGGGGCCTCGCACTGGGGGAGAGCCGCCGTGGAGATGTCGCCCGCGGCGCTGGCTTCAAGGTAGCCGCTCCATGGGGGTGCGGGATGGAGCACCTGTTGGGGAACATAGTAATTTCAAAAAAATTCCTACGCACACGCAAGATCATGGTGATGCATAGCAACGAGAGGGGAGAGTGTTGTCCACGTACCCTCGTAGACCGAAAGCGGAAGCGTTAACACAACGCGGTTGATGTAGTCGTACGTCTTCACGATCCGACCGATCAAGTACCGAATGCACGGCACCTTCGAGTTTAGCACACGTTCAGCCCGACGACGTCCCTCGAACTCCGATCCAGCCAAGTGTTGAGGGAGAGTTTCGTCAGCACGACGGCGTGGTGACAATGATGATGTTCTACCGACGAAGGGCTTCGCCTAAGCACCGCTACAGTATTATCGAGGTCGACTATGGTGGAGGGGGGCACCGCACACAGCTAAAAGATCAAACGATCAATTATTGTGTCTCTAGGGTGCCCCCCTGCCCCTGTATATAAAGGAGCAAGGGGGGAGGTGCGGCCGGCCAGGAGGGGGCGCGCCAGGAGGAGTCCTACTCCCTATTCCTTGTTGGATTAGGAGAAGAGGGGGAAAGAGGTCGAGGAGAAGAAGGAAAGGGGGGGCGCCGCCCCCCTCTCCTTGTCCTATTCGGACTAGGGGGGAGGGGCGCGCGGCCCTTGCCCTGGCCGCCTCTCCTATTCTCCACTAAGGCCCACTATGGCCCATTAACCCCCCGGGGGTTCCGGTAACCCCTCTGGTACTCCGGTAAAATCCCGATTTCACCCGGAACACTTCCGATATCCAAATATAGGCTTCCAATATATCAATCTTCATGTCTCGACCATTTCGAGACTCCTCGTCATGTCCGTGATCACCTCCGGGACTCCGAACAACCTTCGGTACATCAAAACATATAAACTCATAATATAACTGTCATCGAAACGTTAAGCATGCAGACCCTACGGGTTCAAGAACTATGTAGACATGACCGAGACACGTCTCCGGTCAATAACCAATAGTGGAACCTGGATGCTCATATTGGCTCCCACATATTCTACGAAGATCTTTATCGGTCAGACCGCATAACAACATACGTTGTTCCCTTTGTCATCGGTATGTTACTTGCCCGAGATTCGATCGTCGGTATCTCAATACCTAGTTCAATCTCGTTACCGGCAAGTCTCTTTACTCGTTCCTTAATACATCATCCCACAACTAACTCATTAGTTGCAATGCTTGCAAGGCTTAAGTGATGTGCATTACCGAGTGGGCCCAGAGATACCTCTCCGACAATCGGAGTGACAAATCCTAATCTTGAAATACGCCAACCCAACAAGTACCTTCGGAGACACCTGTAGAGCACCTTTATAATCACCCAGTTACGTTGTGACGTTTGGTAGCACACAAAGTGTTCCTCCGGTAAACAGGAGTTGCATAATCTCATAGTCATAGGAACATGTATAAGTCATGAAGAAAGCAATAGCAACATACTAAACGATCGAGTGCTAAGCTAACGGAATGGGTCAAGTCAATCACATCATTCTCCTAATGATGTGACCCCGTTAATCAAATGACAACCCATGTCAATGGCTAGGAAACATAACCATCTTTGATTAACGAGCTAGTCAAGTAGAGGCATACTAGTGACACTCTGTTTGTCTATGTATTCACACAAGTATTACGTTTCCGGTTAATACAATTCTAGCATGAATAATAAACATTTATCATGATATAAGGAAATAAATAATAACTTTATTATTGCCTCTAGGGCATATTTCCTTCAGTCTCCCACTTGCACTAGAGTCAATAATCTAGATTACACAGTAATGATTCTAACACCCATGGAGCCTTGGTGCTAATCATGTTTTGCTCGTGGAAGAGGCTTAGTCAATGGGTCTGCAACATTCAGATCCGTATGTATCTTGCAAATTTCTATGTCTCCCACCTAGACTAAATCCCGGATGGAATTGAAGCGTCTCTTGATGTGCTTGGTTCTCTTGTGAAATCTGGATTCCTTCGCCAAGGCAATTGCACCAATATTGTCAGAAAAGATTTTCATTGGACCCGATGCACTAGGTATGACACCTAGGTCGGATATGAACTCCTTCATTTGCTGCTTCCGAAGCAGCTATGTATTCCGCTTCACACGTAGATCCCGCCACGACGCTTTGTTTAGAACTGCACCAACTGACAGCTCCACCGTTCAATGTAAACACGTATCCGGTTTGCGATTTAGAATCGTCCGGATCAGTGTCAAAGCTTGCATCAACGTAACCATTTACGATGAGCTCTTTGTCACCTCCATAAACGAGAACCATATCCTTAGTCCTTTTGAGGTATTTCAGGATGTTCTTGACCGCTGTCCAGTGATCCACTCCTGGATTACTTTGTTACCTCCCTGCTAGACTTATAGCAAGGCACACATCAGGTCTGGTACACAGCATTGCATACATGATAGAGCCTATGGCTGAAGCATAGGGAACATCTTTCATTTTCTCTCTATCTTCTGCAGTGGTCGGGCATTGAGTCTTACTCAACTTCACACCTTGTAACACAGGCAAGAACCCTTTCTTTGCTTGATCCATTTTGAACTTCTTCAAAACTTTGTCAAGGTATGTGCTTTGTGAAAGTCCAATTAAGCATCTTGATCTATCTCTATAGATCTTGATGCCCAATATATACGCAACTTCACCGAGGTCTTTCATTGAAAAACTCTTATTCAAGTATCCCTTTATGCTATCCAGAAATTCTATATCATTTCCAATCAGCAATATGTCATCCACATATAATATCAGAAATGCTACAGAGCTCCCACTCACTTTCTTGTAAATACATGCTTCTCTAAAAGTCTGTACAAAACCAAATGCTTTGATCACACTATCAAAGCGTTTATGCCAACTCCGAGAGGCTTGCACCAGTCCATAAATGGATCGCTGGAGCTTGCACACTTTGTTAGCTCCCTCTGGATCGACAAAACCTTCCGGTTGCATCATATACAACTCTTCTTCCAGAAATCCATTCAGGAATGCAGTTTTGACATCCATTTGCCAAATTTCATAATCATAAAATGCGGCAATTGCTAACATGATTCGGACAGACTTAAGCATCGCTACGGGTGAGAAGGTCTCATCGTAGTCAATCCCTTGAACTTGTCGAAAACCTTTTGCAACAAGTCGAGCTTTATAGACAGTAACATTACCGTCAGCGTCAGTCTTCTTCTTGAAGATCCATTTATTCTCAATGGCTTGCCGATCATCGGGCAAGTCAACCAAAGTCCACACTTTGTTCTCATACATGGATCCCATCTCAGATTTCATGGCCTCAAGCCATTTTGCGGAATCTGGGCTCACCATCGCTTCTTCATAATTCGTAGGTTCGTCATGGTCTAGTAACATAACCTCCAGAACAGGATTACCGTACCACTCTGGTGCGGATCTTACTCTGGTTGACCTACGAGGTTCAGTAAACAACTTGATCTGAAGTTCCATGATCATCATCATTAACTTCCTCACTAATTGGTGTAGGCGTCACAAAAACAGATTTCTGTGATGAGCTACTTTCCAATAAGGGAGCAAGTACAGTTACCTCATCAAGTTCTACTTTCCTCCCACTCACTTCTTTCGAGAGAAATTCCTTCTCTAGAAAGGATCCATTATTAGCAACGAATGTCTTGCCTTCGGATCTGTGATAGAAGGTGTACCCAACAGTCTCCTTTGGGTATCCTATGAAGACACATTTCTCCGATTTGGGTTCGAGCTTATCAGGTTGAAGTTTTTTCACATAAGCATCGCAGCCCCAAACTTTAAGAAACGACAACTTTGGTTTCTTGCCAAACCGCAGTTCATAAGGCGTCGTCTCAACGGATTTCGATGGTGCCCTATTTAACGTGAATGCAGCCGTCTCTAAAGCATAACCCCAAAATGATAGCGGTAAATCAGTAAGAGACATCATAGACCGCACCATATCTAGTAAAGTACGATTACGACGTTCGGACACACCATTACGCTGTGGTGTTCCGGGTGGCGTGAGTTGCGAAACTATTCCGCATTGTTTTAAATGTAGACCAAACTCGTAACTCAAATATTCTCCTCCACGATCAGATCGTAGAAACTTTATTTTCTTGTTACGATGACTTTCAACTTCACTCTGAAATTCTTTGAAATTTTCAAACGTTTCAGACTTATGTTTCATTAAGTAGATATACCCATATCTTCTTAAATCATTTGTGAAGGTGAGAAAATAACGATATCCGCCAGGAGCCTCAACATTCATCAGACCACATACATTTGTATGTATGATTTCCAACAAATCTGTTGCTCTCTCCATAGTACCGGAGAACGGTTTTTTAGTCATCTTGCCCATGAGGCACGGTTCGCAAGTACCAAGTGATTCATAATCAAGTGGTTCCAAAAGTCCATCAGTATGGAGTTTCTTCATGCGCTTTATACCGATATGACCTAAACGGCAGTGCCACAAATAAGTTGCACTATCATTATCAACTCTGCATCTTTTGGCTTCAACATTATGAATATGTGTATCACTACTATCGAGATTCATTAAAAATAGACCACTCTTTAAGGGTGCATGACCATAAAAGATATTACTCATATAAATAGAACAACCATTATTCTCTGATTTAAATATCCGTCTCGCATCAAACAAGATCCAGATATAATGTTCATGCTCAACGCTGGCACCAAATAACAATTATTTAGGTCTAATACTAATCCCGAAGGTAGATGTAGAGGTAGCGTGCCGACGGCGATCACATCGACTTTGGAACCGTTTCCCACGCGCATCGTCACCTCGTCCTTAGCCAGTGTTCGCTTAATCCGTAGTCCCTGTTTTGAGTTGCAAATATTAGCAACAGAACCAATATCAAATACCCAGGTGCTACTCCGAGCTCTGGTAAGGTACACATCAATAACATGTATATCACATATACCTTTGTTCACCTTGCCATCCTTCTTATCCGCCAAATACTTGGGGCAGTTCCGCTTCCAGTGATCAGTCTGCTTGCAGTAGAAGCACTCAGTCTCAGGCTTAGGTCCAGACTTGGGTTTCTTCTCTTGAGCAGCAACTTGTTTGCTGTTCTTCTTGAAGTTCCCCTTCTTCTTCCCTTTACCCTTTTTCTTGAAACTGGTGGTCTTATTGAACATCAACACTTGATGCTCCTTCTTGATTTCTACCTCCGCAGCTTTTAGCATTGCGAAGAGCTCGGGAATCGTCTTATCCATCCCTTGCATGTTATAGTTCATCACAAAGCTCTTGTAGCTTGGTGGCAGTGATTGAAGAATTCTGCCAATGACACTATCATCCGGAAGATTAACTCCCAGTTGAATCAAGTGATTTTTATACCCAGACATTCTGAGTATATGCTCACTGACAGAACTATTCTCCTCCATCTTGCAGCTGTAGAACTTATTGGAGACTTCATATCTCTCAATCCGGGCATTTGCTTGAAATATTAACTTCAACTCCTGGAACATCTCATATGCTCCATGACGTTCAAAACGTCGTTGAAGTCCCGGTTCTAAGCCGTAAAGCATGGCACACTGAACTATCGAGTAGTCATCAGCTTTGCTTTGCCAGACGTTCTTAACGTCGTCAGTTGCATCTGCAGAAGGCCTGGTACCCAGCGGTGCTTCTAGGATGTAATTCTTCTGTGCAGCAATGAGGATAATCCTCAAGTTACGGACCTAGTCCGTGTAATTGCTACCATCATCTTTCAACTTTGCTTTCTCAAGGAACGCATTAAAATTCAACGGAACAACAGCACGGGCCATCTATCTACAATCAACATAGACAAGCAAGATACTATCAGGTACTAAGTTCATGATAAATTTAAGTTCAATTAAACATATTACTTAAGAACTCCCACTTAGATAGACATCCCTCTAATCCTCTAAATGATCACGTGATCCAAATCAACTAAACCATAACCGATCATCACGTGAAATGGATTAGCTTTCAATGGTGCACATCACTATGTTGATCATATCTACTATATGATTCACGCTCGACCTTTCGGTCTCAGTGTTCCGAGGCCATATCTGCATATGCTAGGCTCGTCAAGTTTAACTTCAGTATTCCGCGTGTGCAAAACTGTCTTGCACCCGTTGTAGATGGACGTAGAGCTTATCACACCCGATCATCACGTGGTGTCTGGGCACGACGAACTTTAGTGAGAGATCATCTTAAAATGCTACCGTCAATCAAAGCAAGATAAGATGCATAAAAGATAAACATCACATGCAATCAATATAAGTGATATGATATGGCCATCATCATCTTGTGCTTGTGATCTCCATCTCCGAAGCACCGTCATGATCACCATCGTCACCGACGCGACACCTTGATCTCCATTGTTGCATCGTTGTCGTCTCGCCAATCTTATGCTTCTACGACTATCGGTACCGCTTAGTGATAAAGTAAAGCATTACAGGGCGATTGCATTGCATACAATAAAGCGACAACCATATGGCTCCTGCCAGTTGCCGATAACTCGGTTACAAAACATGATCATCTCATACAATAAAATTTAGCATCATGTCTTGACCATATCACATCACAACATGTCCTGCAAAACCAAGTTAGACGTCCTCTACTTTGTTGTTGCAATTTTTACGTGGCTGCTACGGGCTTAGCAAGAACCGTTCTTACCTACGCATCAAAACAACAACGATAGTTTGTCAAGTTGGTGTTGTTTTAACCTTCGCAAGGACCGGGCGTAGCCACACTCGGTTCAACTAAAGTTGGAGAAACTGACACCCGCCAGCCACCTGTGTGCAAAGCACGTCGGTAGAACCAGTCTCGCGTAAGCGTACGCGTAATGTCGGTCCGGGTCGCTTCATCCAACAATACCGCCGAACCAAAGTATGACATGCTGGTAAGTAGTATGACTTATATTGGCCACAACTCACTTGTGTTCTAATCGTGCATATGACATCTACGCATAAAACCAGCCTCGGATACCACTGTTGGGGAACGTAGTAATTTCAAAAAAATTCCAACGCACACGCAAGATCATGGTGATGCATAGCAACGAGAGGGGAGAGTGTTGTCCACGTACCCTCGTGGACCGAAAGCGGAAGCGTTAGCACAACGCGGTTGATGTAGTCGTACGTCTTCACGATCCGACCGATCAAGTACCGAACGCACGGCACCTCCGAGTTCAGCACATGTTCAGCCCGACGACGTCCCTCGAACTCCGATCCGGCCGAGTGTTGAGGGAGAGTTTCGTCAGCACGACGGCATGGTGACGATGATGATGTTCTACCGACGCTGGGCTTCGCCTAAGCACCGCTACAGTATTATCGAGGTGGACTATGGTGGAGGGGGGCACCGCACACGGCTAAAAGATCAAACGATCAATTGTTGTGTCTCTAGGGTGCCCCCCTGCCCCCGTATATAAAGGACCAAGGGGGAGGTGCGGCCGGCCAGGAGGGGGGGCGCCAGGAGGAGTCCTACTCCCTATTCCTTGTTGGATTAGGAGAAGAGGGGGAAAGAGGTGGAGGAGAAGAAGGAAATGGGGGCGGCGCCCCCCTCTCCTTGTCCTATTTGGACTAGGGGGGAGGGGCGCACGGCCCTTGCCCTGGCCGCCTCTCCTCTTCTCCACTAAGGCCCACTATGGCCCATTAACCCCCGGGGGTTCCCGTAACCCCTCCGGTACTCCGGTAAAATCCCGATTTCACCCGGAACACTTCCGATATCCAAATATAGGCTTCCAATATATCAATCTTCATGTCTCGACCATTTTGAGACTCCTCGTCATGTCCCTGATCACATCCGGGACTCTGAACAACCTTCGGTACATCAAAACATATAAACTCATAATACAACTGTCATCGAAACGTTAAGCGTGCGGACCCTACGGGTTCGAGAACTATGTAGACATGACCGAGACACGTCTTCGGTCAATAACCAATAGCGGAACCTGGATGCTCATATTGGCTCCCGCATATTCTACGAAGATCTTTATCGATCAGAACGCATAACAACATACGTTGTTCCCTTTGTCATCGGTATGTTACTTGCCCGAGATTCGATCGTCGGTATCTCAATACCTAGTTCAATCTCGTTACCGGCAAGTCTCTTTACTCGTTCCGTAATACATCATCCCGCAACTAACTCATTAGTTGCAATGCTTGCAAGGCTTAAGTGATGTGCATTACCGAGTGGGCCCAGAGATACCTCTCCGACAATCAGAGTGACAAATCCTAATCTCGAAATACGCCAACCCAAGAAGTACCTTCGGAGACACCTGTAGAGCACCTTTATAATCACCCAGTTACGTTGTGACGTTTGGTAGCTCACAAAGTGTTCCTCCGGTAAACAGGAGTTGCATAATCTCATAGTCATAGGAACATGTATAAGTCATGAAGAAAGCAATAGCAACATACTAAACGATCGAGTGCTAAGCTAACGGAATGGGTCAAGTCAATCACATCATTCTCCTAATGATGTGACCCCGTTAATCAAATGACAACCCATGTCAATGGCTAGGAAACATAACCATCTTTGATTAACGAGCTAGTCAAGTAGAGGCATACTAGTGACACTCTGTTTGTCTATGTATTCACACAAGTATTACGTTTCCGGTTAATACAATTCTAGCATGAATAATAAACATTTATCATGATATAAGGAAATAAATAATAACTTTATTATTGCCTCTAGGGCATATTTCCTTCAGCACCGTCGGCGCCGGGAGGTCGAGCTAAGGAGAAGGTGCGATGCGATGAGTGTACAACCTCTTCGGTGGCGCCGTGTAGGCCTCGGCTTCGTCCGAGGAGTCGGTGAGGATGCTGCGGTTCCGGTGGAGCAGGTTAAGGCGGCGTTGTGTGAAGGAAATATGCCCTAGAGGCAATAATAAAGTTATTATTTATTTCCTTATATCATGACAAATGTTTATTATTCATGCTAGAATTGTATTAACCGGAAACATAATACATGTGTGAATACATAGAAAAACAGAGTGTCACTAGTATGCAATGCCTCTACTTGACTAGCTCATTAATCAAAGATGGTTATGTTTCCTAGCCATAGACATGAGTTGTCATTTGATTAACGGGATCACCTCATTAGGAGAATGACGTGATTGACTTGACCCATTCCGTTAGCTTAGCACTCGATCGTTTAGTATGTTGCTATTGCTTTCTTCATGACTTATACATGTTCCTATGACTATGAGATTATGCAACTCCCGTTTACCGGAGGAACACTTTGTGTGCTACCAAACGTCACAACGTAAATGGGTGATTATAAAGGCGCTCTACAGGTGTCTCCAAAGGTACTTGTTGGGTTGGCGTATTTAGATATTAGGATTTGTCACTCCGATTGTCGGAGAGGTATCTCTGGGCCCACTCGGTAATGCACATCACTATAAGCCTTGCAAGCATTGTGACTAATGAGTTAGTTGCGAGATGATGTATTACGGAACGAGTAAAGAGACTTGCCGGTAACGAGATTGAACTAGGTATCGAGATACCGATGATCAAATCTCGGGCAAGTAACATACCGGTGACAAAGGGAACAACGTATGTTGTTATGCGGTCTGACCGATAAAGATCTTCGTAGAATATGTGGGAGCCAATATGGGCATCCAGGTCCCGCTATTGGTTATTGACCGGAGATGTGTCTCGGTCATGTCTACATAGTTCTCGAACCCGTAGGGTCCGCACGCTTAACGTTACGATGACAGTTTTATTGAGTTTTGATGTACCGAAGGAGTTCGGAGTCCCGGATGAGATCGGGGATATGACGAGGAGTCTCAAAATGGTCGAGACGTAAAGATCGATATATTGGACGACTATATTCAGACTTCGGAAAGGTTCCGAGTGATTTGGGTATTTTTCGGAGTACCGGAGAGTTACGGGAATTCGTATTGGGCCTTAATGGGCCATACGGGAAAGGAGAGAAAGGCCTCAAAAGGTGGCCGCACCCCTCCCCAAGGTCTGGTCCGAATTGGACTAGGGAAGGGGCGCACCTTCCTTCCTTCTCCTTCCCCCTTCCCTTCTCCTACTCCCACAAGGAAAGGAGGTGTCCTACTCCCGGTGGGAGTAGGACTCCCCCCTATGGCGCGCCTCTCCCCTTGGCCGGCTGCCTCCCCCTTGCTCCTTTATATACGGGGGCAGGGGGGCACCCCAGACACACAACAATTGATCCTTGAGATCTCTTAGCCGTGTGCGGTGCCCCCCTCCACCATATTACACCTCGATAATACCGTTGCGGAGCTTAGGCGAAGCCCTGCGTCGGTGGAACATCATCATCGTCACCACGCCGTCGTGCTGACGAAACTCTCCCTCAACACTCGGCTGGATCGGAGTTCGAGGGACGTCATCGAGCTGAACGTGTGTAGAACTCGGAGGTGCCGTACGTTCGGTACTTGATCGGTCGGATCGTGAAGACGTACGACTACATCAACCGCGTTGTGATAACGCTTCCGCTGTCGGTCTACGAGGGTACGTGGACAACACTCTCCCCTCTCGTTGCTATGCATCACCATGATCTTGCGTGTGCGTAGGAATTTTTTTGAAATTACTACGTTCCCCAACAGTGGCATCCGAGCCTGGTTTTATGCGTTGATGCTATGCACGAGTAGAACACAAGTGAGTTGTGGGCGATATAAGTCATAATGCTTACCAGCATGTCATACTTTGGTTCAGCGGTATTGTGAGATGAAGCGGCCCGGACCGACATTACGCGTACGCTTACGCGAGACTGGTTTCACCGTTGGGAGCACTCGTTGCTTAAAGGTGACTGGCGGGTGTCTGTCTCTCTCACTTTAGTTGAACCGAGTGTGGCTACGCCCGGTCCTTGCGATGGTTAAAACAGCACCAACTTGACAAACTATCGTTGTGGTTTTGATGCGTAGGTAAGAACGGTTCTTGCTAAGCCCGTAGCAGCCACGTAAAATATGCAACAACAAAGTAGAGGACGTCTAACTTGTTTTTGCAGGGCATGTTGTGATGTGATATGGTCAAGACATGATGTGATATAATGTGTTGTATGAGATGATCATGTTTTGTAACCGAGTTATCGGCAACTGGCAGGAGCCATATGGTTGTCGCTTTATTGTATGAGATGCAATCGCCATGTAATAGTTTTACTTTATCACTAAGCGGTAGCGATAGTCGTAAAAGCAATAAGTTGGCGAGACGACAATGATGCTATGATGGAGATCAAGGTGTCGCGCCGGTGACGATGGTGATCATGACGGTGCTTCGGAGATGGAGATCACAAGCACGGTGCTTCGGAGATGGAGATCACAAGCACAAGATGATGATGGCCATATCATATCACTTATATTGATTGCATGTGATGTTAATCATTTATGCATCTTATCTTGCTTTGTTTGACGGTAGCATTATAAGATGATCCTTCACTAAATTATCAAAGTATAAGTGTTCTCCCTGAGTATGCACCGTTGCGAAAGTTCTTCGTGCTGAGACACTACGTGATGATTGGGTGTGATAGGCTCTATGTTCAAATACAACGGGTGCAAAACAGTTGCACACGCGGAATACTCAGGTTAAACTTGACGAGCCTAGCATATAACAGATATGGCCTCGGAACACGGAGACCGAAAGGTCGAGCGTGAATCATATAGTAGATATGATCAACATAGTGATGTTCACCATTGAAACTACTCCATCTCACGTGATGATCGGACATGGTTTAGTTGATATGGATCACGTGATCACTTAGAGGATTAGAGGGATGTCTATCTAAGTGGGAGTTCTTAAGTAATATGATTAATTGAACTTAAATTTATCATGAACTTAGTCCTGATAGTATTTTCCAAATTATGTTGTAGATCAATAGCTCGCGTTGTTGCTTCCCCGTGTTTATTTTTGATATGTTCCTAGAGAAAAATTATGTTGAAAGATGTTAGTAGCAAAGATGCGGATTGGATCCGTGATCTGAGGATTATACTCCTTGCTGCACAGAAAAAATTATGTCCTTGATGCACCGCTAGGTGACAGACCTATTGCAGGAGCAGATGCAGACGTTATGAACGTTTGGCTAGCTCAATATGATGACTACTTGATAGTTTAGTGCACCATGCTTAACGGCTTAGAATCGGGACTTCAAAGACGTTTTGAACGTCATGGACCATATAAGATGTTCCAGGAGTTGAAGTTAATATTTCAAGCAAATACCCGAGTTGAGAGATATGAAGTCTCCAACAAGTTCTGTAGCTAAAAGATGGAGGAGAATCGCTCAACTAGTGAGCATGTGCTCAGATTGTCTGGGTACTACAATCGCTTGAATCAAGTGGGAGTTAATCTTCCAGATAAAAGAGTGATTGACAGAATTCTCTAGTCACCATCACCAAGTTAGTAGAACTTCGTGATGAACTATAGTATGCAAGGGATGACGAAAGTAATTCCCGAGCTCTTCGTGATGCTGAAATCGACGCAGGTAGAAATCAAGAAAAACATCAAGTGTTGATGGTTGACGAGACCACTAGTTTCAAGAAAAGGGCAAAGGGAAGAAGGGGAACTTCAAGAAGAACGGCAAGCAAGTTGCTGCTCAAGTGAAGAAGCCTAAGTCTGGTCCTAAGCCTGAGACTAAGTGCTTCTACTGCAAAGGGACTGGTCACTGGAAGCGGAACTACCCCAACTATTTGGTGGATAAGAAGGATGGCAAAGTGAAAACAAAGGTATATTGGATATACATGTTATTGATGTGTACTTTACTAGTGTTTATAGCAACCCCTCGGTATTTGATACTGGTTCAGTTGCTAAAAGTAGTAACTCAAAACGGGAGTTGCAGAATAAACAAAGACTAGTAAAAAGGCGAGGTGACGATGTGTGTTGGAAGTAGTTCCAAGATTGATATGATCATCATCGCACATTCCCTATACTTTCGGGATTAGTGTTGAAACTAAATAAGTGTTATTTGGTGTTTGCGTTAAGCATGAATATGATTTGATCATGTTTTTTGCAATACGATTATCATTTAAATTAGAGAATAATTGTTGTTCTGTTTACATGAATAAAACCTTCTATGGTCATACACCCAATAAAATGGATTGTTGGATCTCGATCGTAGTGATACACATATTCATAATAATGAAGCCAAAAGATGCAAAGTTAATAATGATAGTGCAACTTATTTGTGGCACTGCCGTTTAGGTCATATTGGTGTAAAGCGCATGAAGAAACTCCATACTGATGGGATTTTGGAATCACTTGATTATGAATCACTTGATGCTTGCGAACCGTGCCTCATGGGCAAGATGACTAAAACGCCGTTCTTCGGAACTATGGAGAGAGCAACAGATTTGTTGGAAGTCATACATACAGATGTATGTGGTCCAATGAATATTGAGGCTCGTAGCGGATATCGTTATTTTCTCACCTTCACAGATGATTTGAGCAGATATGGGTATATCTACTTAATGAAACATAAGTCTGAAACATTTGAAAAGTTCATATAATTTCAGAGTGAAGTGGAAAATCATCGTAACAAGAGAAATAAAGTTTCTACGATCTGATCGTAGATAAGAGTATTTAAGTTACGAGTTTGGCCTTCAGTTAAAAAAATGTGAAAAATTTCACTACTCACGCCACCTGGAACACCACGGTGTAATGGTGTGTCTGAACGTCGTAATTGTGCTTTATTAGATATGGTGCGATATATGATGTATCTTACCGATCTACCACTATCGTTTTGGGGTTATGCATTAGAGACACCTGCATTCACGTTAAATAGGGCACCATCAAAATCCGTTGAGACGACGCCTTATGAACTGAGGTTTAGCAAGAAACCAAAGTTGTCGTTTCTTAAAATTTTGGGGTTGCGATGCTTATGTGAAAAATTTTCATCCTGATAAGCTCAAATCCAAATCGGAGAAATGTGTCTTCATAGGATACCCAAAGGAGACAGTTGGGTACACCTTCTATCACAGATCCGAAGGCAAACATTCGTTGCTTAGTATGGATCCTTTCTAGAGAAGGAGTTTCTCTCGAAAGAAGTGAGTGGGAGGAAAGTAGAACTTGATGAGGTAACTGTACCTGCTCCCTTATTGGAAAGTAGTTCATCACAAGAAACGGTTCCTGTGACGTCTATACCAATGAGTGAGGAAGTTAATGATGATGATCATGAAACTTCAGATCAAGTTGTTACTAAACCTTGTAGGTCAACCAGAGTAAGATCCGCACCAGAGTGGTACGGTAATCCTGTTCTGGAGGTTATGTTACTAGACCATGACAAACCTACGAACTATGAAGAAGCGATGGTGAGCCCAGATTCCGCAAAATGGCTTGAGGCCATGAAATCCGAGATGAGATCCATGTAAGAGAACAAAGTGTGGACTTTGGTTGACTTGCCCGATGATCGGCAAGCAATTGAGAATAAATGGATCGTCAAGAGGAAGACGGACGCTGATAGTAGTATCACTATCTACAAAGCTAGAATTGTCGCAAAAAGGTTTTCGACAAGTTCAAGATGTTGACTACGATGAGAGTTTCTCAGTCGTATCTATGCTTAAGTCTGTCTGAATCATGTTAGCAATTGCCGCATTTTATGAAATATGGCAAATGGATAAACAAAACTGCATTCCTTAATGGATTTATTAAAGAAGAGTTGTATATGATGCAACCAGGAGGTTTTGTCAATCCTAAAGGTGCTAACAAAATATGCAAGCTCCAGCGATCCATCTATGGACTAGTGCAAGCATCTCGGAGTTGGAATATACACTTTGATAAGTTGATCAAAGGATATAGTTTTATACAGACTTGCGGTGAAGCCTGTATTTACAAGAAAGTGAGTGGGAGCACTACAACATTTCTGATAAGTATATGTGAATAACATATTGTTGATCGGAAATAATGTAGAATTATTCTACAAAGCATAAATGAGTGTTTAAAAGGAGTTTTTCAAAGGAATACCTCGGTGAAGCTGCTTACATATTGAGCATCAAGATCTATAGAGATAGATCAAGACGCTTGATAAGTTTTTTCAATGAGTACATACCTTAACAAGATTTTGAAGTGGTTCAAAATGGAACAGTCAAAGAAAGAGTTTCTTGCCTGTGTTACAAGGTGTGAAATTGAGTAAGACTCAAAGCCCGACCACGGCAGAAGATAGAAAGAGAATGAAAGTCATTCCCTATGCCTTGGCCATAGGTTCTATAAAATATGCCATGCTGTGTACCAGATCTATTATATACCCTACACTGATTTTGGCAAGGGAGTACAATAATGATCTAGGAGTAGATCACTGGACAACGGTCAAAATTATCCTTAGTGGAATAAGGATATGTTTCTCGATTATGGAAGTGACAAAAGGTTCGTCGTAAAGGGTTACGTCGATGCAAGTTTTGACACTAATCTAGATGACTCTAAGTCTCGGTCTAGATACATATTGAAAGTGGGAGCAATTAGCTAAGAGTAGCTCCGTGCAGAGCATTGTAAACATAGAAATTTGCAAAATACTTACGGATCTGAATGTGACAGACCCGTTGACTAAAATTATCTCACAATCAAAACATGATCACACCTTAGTACTCTTTGGGTGTTAATCACATAGCGATGTGAACTAGATTATTGACTCTAGTAAACCCTTTGGGTGTTGGTCACATGACAATGTGAACTATGGGTGTTAATCACGTGGTGATGTGAATTATTGATGTTAAATCACATGGTGATGTGAATTATTGATGTTAAATCACATGGAGATGTGAACTAGATTATTGACTCCAGTGCAAGTGGGAGACTGGAGGAAATATGCCCTAGAGGCAATAATAAAGTATTATTTATTTCCTTATATCATGATAAATGTTTATTATTCATGCTAGAATTGTATTAACCGGAAACATAATACATGTGTGAATACATAGACAAACAGAGTGTCACTAGTATGCCTCTACTTGACTAGCTCATTAATCAAAGATGGTTATGTTTCCTAGCCATAGACATGAGTTGTCATTTGATTAAGGGGATCACCTCATTAGGAGAATGACGTGATTGACTTGACCCATTCCGTTAGCTTAGCACTCGATCGTTTAGTATGTTGCTATTGCTTTCTTCATGACTTATACATGTTCCTATGACTATGAGATTATGCAACTCCCATTTACCGGAGGAACACTTTGTGTGCTACCAAACGTCACAACGTAAATGGGTGATTATAAAGGTGCTCTACAGGTGTCTCCAAAGGTACTTGTTGGGTTGGCGTATTTCGAGATTAGGATTTGTCACTCCGATTGTCGGAGAGGTATCTCTGGGCCCACTCGGTAATGCACATCACTATAAGCCTTGCAAGCATTGTGACTAATGAGTTAGTTGCGAGATGATGTATTACGGAACGAGTAAGGAGACTTGCCGGTAACGAGATTGAACTAGGTATTGAGATACCGACGATCAAATCTCGGGCAAGTAACATACCGGTGACAAAGGGAACAACGTATGTTGTTATGCGGTCTGACCGATAAATATCTTCGTAGAATATGTGGGAGCCAATATGGGCATCCAGGTCCCGCTATTGGTTATTGACCGAAGACGTCTCTCGGTCATGTCTACATAGTTCTCGAACCCGTAGGGTCCGCACGCTTAACGTTACGATGACAGTTTTATTGAGTTTTGATGTACCGAAGGAGTTCGGAGTCCCGGATGAGATCGGGGATATGACGAGGAGTCTCGAAATGGTCGAGACGTAAAGATCGATATATTGGACGACTATATTCGGACTTCGGAAAGGTTCCGAGTGATTCGGGTATTTTTCGGAGTACCGGAGAGTTACGGGAATTCGTATTGGGCCTTAATGGGCCATACGGGAAAGGAGAGAAAGGCCTCAAAAGGTGGCCGCACCCCTCCCCATGGTCTGGTCCGAATTGGACTAGGGAAGGGGGGCGCACCCTTCCTTCTTTCTCCTTCCCCCTTCCCTTCTCCTACTCCCACAAGGAAAGGAGGAGTCCTACTCCCGGTGGGAGTAGGACTCCCCCCTATGGCGAGCCTCTCCCCTTGGCCGGCTGCCTCCCCCTTGCTCCTTTATATACGGGGGCAGGGGGCACCCCAGACACACAACAATTGATCCTTGAGATCTCTTAGCCGTGTGCGGTGCCCCCCTCCACCATATTACACCTCGATAATACCGTTGCGGAGCTTAGGCGAAGCCCTGCGTCGGTAGAACATCATCATCGTCACCACGCCGTCGTGCTGACGAAACTCTCCCTCAACACTCGGCTGGATCGGAGTTCGAGGGACGTCATCGAGCTGAACGTGTGTAGAACTCGGAGGTGCCGTACGTTCGGTACTTGATCGGTCGGATCGTGAAGACGTACGACTACATCAACCGCGTTGGGATAACGCTTCCGCTGTCGGTCTACGAGGGTACGTGGACAACACTCTCCCCTCTCGTTGCTATGCATCACCATGATCTTGCATGTGCGTAGGAAATTTTTTGAAATTACTACGTTCCCCAACACTGTGGGGATGGAGCAGCCGCGATAGACGAGGCGATCGTCGGAGCAGCTCCTTGGAGGTGGAGGACGGGGCGGCTGAACCGGCGGGACGACGAGATGGACAATGGTCCTCATCCGGGGAGGTGGACGAGGGACGTCGAGCTGTTGCGGTGGACGACGTCGTCGGGGAAGAGGCTCCGGCTGGGCAGCGGTGAGGTGGCGGACGGAGGAGGGTGGGGTTTCGCGGCTGGAGCGGAGAGGTTATGGCGGCATGGGATTTCGAATGGAAAAAAGGAGGCGATGGGAGGGGGTGAACCATGACTTAGGGACGCGCTTGTCCAAAATGTAGGGTGTGTTACAGAAGTACCCCACACCGATTTGAACTAGCGGCCCTTTCGGCTCAGGGTTAGAAGGAGGATTTCGCGTGTCGGGATTTGGCAGCTGGAGGGAGTTTTCGCACGCGTTGTAATTTCGGGATAGCAAGGCGCGGGTTGTGAAGGCGTCAGTTTTGGGAGCACGATATCTGAATTTTTGGAATATAACAAGGCGCGGGTTGAATTTTAGGGACAAGCCTAACGTGTAATATTGTACTTGTACGTACCAAATCAATTCGCACTTCCCTCAACCAAAAAGAAAATTAAAAAAATAAAACTATTCACACCACACAAAGAGAGAGTCTTGCCCTGTTTTATTATAAAAATGCTATTTAAAGCTACTCATACCAACAATTTAGTGCAATTAAATGCTATTCAGTAGTATGAATCCATGTTATGTCCAATTAAATTTTTTCGCTTGTTGTATAATGCATGTAACCTACTCATACCAACATTTTAGTGCATTCCAAATGTCTATACTACCGCTGCAATTCGAACTGAATTTGAATTTGTTTCTCTATTTCAATAACAAATCTACAATCATGATTGTTGCCAACTTCAACCATCATTCATGTATTACCTTAATAACACACCACATGATCACTATAGAGATAGATATGAACTATGTGTACTACATGAACTCGAATTCTGTTTTCTGAATACACTTGATGTTGATTCCAAATAATAGTACATTTGATGTACTAACTATATATTCATAATCTAAACCATGTTCCATACGTGTACACTGTGTTTATCACACATAGTATAGTGCCCCGCCCCCTACATTATGACAAGTATTTAGACCTGAGCTGCAAGAGCCACACATTAGCCCAAATTATTATCAATGTTCTATATGTTATACGTAGTACTAGCAAGATGCCCATGCGTTCCACAGAACATCAACATGATCAAGGGGAGGCCTAATTTGCAAATATGGAGAGGGGTGTGGGTATCTTTTTTCAAAATTGCCATAGTTTCCTTCCTATCCGTCATATATAAATCGGACGGCCTATATTGCAGGATGGCACCTTCATCAACAACTTCGTTTTTTATAAGAGTAGAGATAAAATATATTATATGTAGTATAACATGTTCATAACCACACCATGTGTATCACCGTTATATATATTCACACATGCGTTGGTTTAAAACACTATGATAAATTCTTCAAATATCCGAATTCGCTTTTTATAATGAAGTGTGATCTCTATTCGTCTTTTACACCCACACAATCCTCTTCTCTTTGTAGCTAGCTAGCGCTAACTTTCTCTCATGCATGCAGACACCCGCATCCCTCTAACCCTCCCTCAGCATTCTCTAGCTCCATCGTGCAAATTCGTCTTTTCACTTTAGGTCGTTCACCCACGGTGTGTGTAGGCCCCCAGCTCCTTCTTTACGGCACACATCGATCGATATGCCTCTCTAGCCAGGTGTGCCTAGCACAAAACACAAGCTTCCCCTCTTCTCTTATCACCGTCCATGCCTCACTCCCACCACTCTTTTCATCGATCTCGTACTCACACACTTCTCCCCCTCGATATAGTATGACTCTCGCACCACCTCCTAGATGCATCCCTCTCTCTCTATCCTTCTCCCCGTGCCTCATTTGCTTCTAACACACATGCATGTATACCGAGATCTCCCAACATATACCTAGGTCGACTTTAACTATTCCCCCCTCCATCGATCGACGTACCTCACAAGTTATGTCTCTCCTTTCTCTGACAAAGGACGATTGATCTTCCTATGTAGTTATGTCTGCTTACCACATCCATATCGCCCCCCATCATTCGTGCATGCCTCCTGACCCGTCTCTCACACGCACATGCACAGACAGGCAGCCATCCCCTCTCTTATTGATATTGCAGGCGTGCCCTCCGGTTGTCTAGCAAGCCTATCCCACCATTTGTTAGAAGCAACTCCACTACCACCCCCTCCAACACTCTAGCTCTGTCTCTCTCCCAACCTTATTCCTCTCCTACACATATGCGTGGATGACGATCGATCTCCCTTAATACATGAGGTAGGCCTCTCTCCTCCTCCACACATATACCAGCCATTGTACCTCTATAGTTAATTAGGCCTCCCTCCCCCCCACCACCACACACCGATAGTCGAGCGCTGTAGGTAGGTATCCATGCCACAGAGACAAACTGCACATGTCCCCTCTCACATTCCAGTAGGCCAGCCACTCTATATCTTTGACGTGGGCACACACAAATTTGATGGCACTCTTTATCGATCGCGCGCGCACACACACACACATCATCCCTCTCTTCGATTCTATGGACACCTCAAGTCAATGATACCTCCACTCTCTTCTCGTGGATCGCCCCTCTATATATATGATATATCCAGGACTCTATTTCACACACATTGCATATGTTACATTTTTTGATTGACCCAACCCTCCCCTCCCCCCCCCAAAAAAACTCTCACGAACCCACACACTATATCTCTCTACATTTGTAGTATCTCTCTCACACAACCCCACGTAGGTGGTGTACGTATACAAGAAGAGAATAGGTGCACCGTGCACGTACTCACGCTTCGTGCCCAGCCACACCCGCGCGGGTACAGGGTGGAGCTCATTTATGTACGAAATGGCAGCCCACATGCTAATTTGAACGCGTGTAGCGGTTGTTTACCTACGGAGGTCGTGTACCACGCGTGCACGAAACAAAGTTTGACTTGATGCGTTGGCGCGTTATTTTTAAATAAAGTTATATCGCTCAATGGCACGTACACAGAATATAAAACGATTTTATGGAGAAAAAGGTAGTCCGCTCCACTATATACAATGGAGCCTGCCTGCCTGGTTTGTCTCTCTTCAGAGTATCTCACACAAGGTTGCGGTGGCCTCTCTCTCTCTCTCTCTCTCTCACTGTTGGTCACTGATCCGACCACATCCCGTCCGCCGGCGGAAAGGGAGGACATGCATCGTTTCTCCGTTTGACGGCGCCGAGGCAGCACGTCCCGATCTGCGGCACATGCCGTTCTCTCTGACCAAGCTCCGGCGTGGTAGGGCCTACGCCACCTGCTCGCTGCCGCAGTATGGGCAGATTCTGCCCACCGCCGCTCACCTAGTTACATCCCGACGACCTCCAGGTATCCCCTCCGGCCTTGGTCCACTGCCCGTCTTCCCACATCGCTGCATGTGGATCTTCCATAGTTCTTTGCCCAAAACGTAGCTCGTCCAGCGTACTTTCCATATTGCAATCTCGTCCTCACACCGTTTTAGACAAACACAACCGTGTTGTTATCTTCCCTTAGGACAAGGAATATGCTTCTTTTTTGTCGTCGCATGTGTCATCAACTGTTATTGGCCAGTAATTGTTTCCTTTCTACCTCTTTTTTGCAAACAGGGCTATCCATTTCACCTCGTTGCTATTGCGACCTTTTGGTGAACTGCACAAATCAATTTTTTCTTAAGAGTGTTTTGTGCAGTTCTGCCAAAATGTCACACGGGCAACGTCTCTACATTTCATTGCGACTGCACAAAGGGAGATTGGTTTTGCTCTATCCTCCTCATCCAACTCCGTGCCTAATCTTCTCCAACTAGTTAGTCTTAAGAGAGACTGCAAAGGTGACCGGCTTCTATTTGTGTGTTTATTGTTTCATCAGCAGTCCTCTATTATCGTAATCACACTTAATATCTTTGGAACAGGGACGCTCAACTCTATTTTAGTGGAACTGCACAAAATGATCGGAATGTTGCATGCTCCAGACAGCTACTTTTTCCCAACATGCCTTGTTGATTTAGACAGAGCTGGGGGGACGTTGCTGCCAATGAAAGCATGGATCAATTTTAATTTAACACCTTCTCACAACTTTGTCTTCAGTTGTGATGTAAATATTAGCTCTGATTAGCAAGGAAGTTAGTTTTTTATTGTTTCCAAAAGAGCATCGATGGCAAGACACACAAAACAAAAGCTGAAAGCTCACACCATTGTACAATTTCATGTCGCTGGAAAATTATTTGCATAGTACGTCAATTATGTAAACAAATGCTGGAAGCTTGATAGCATTGCCAGAAGCCTCTTCGGCATCTGGGTCCATGTGCCATGCACACAATTATACTCCTTCATTCCTAAATATTTGTCTTTTTACAAATTTCAAATGGGCATATTTTAGAGTGTAGATTCACTCATTTTGCTTCGTATGTGTACTCCCTCTGTTCCTAAATATTTGTCTTTCTAGAGATTTCAACAAGTGACTACATACGGAGCAAAATGAGTGAATCTACACTCTAAAATATGTCTATATACATCCGTATGTAGTAGTCCATTTGAATCTCTAAAAAGACAAATATTTGAGTAGTCACTCGTTCAAATCTCTAGAAAGACAAATACTCCGGAGTATATTTAAGAACCGAGGGGGTAGTGCACAGCCGCATGGGAGACTCAGACCGGTCGTTGCGCTGCATTAATAGTGAGTAATGAGCAGTCAAATCATAAGCCCCACCTTTCCCACTGTAAGTTGCTCGGAAGAAGCAACCATCAATACGTTCTTCTTTGAATCCGCTCATACTACTCCATCCGTCAATGTTTATAGAGCGCGCTTCAGAAAAAGAGAAAATCTCTGGGACCAAGGCAACTAGCGATCGGCCTGAAAAATAGCATTGGTAGTTATAGCACGGTGTCTATTACTAGAGGAAATAATGCGTACACACATGCATGAAGTGCTTCCACCCTGGGTAGACACATGCATGCACTTACTCCAATCCGTAGTACTACATCGAGAGAAAATTGCGGTTACCACGCCCTAATTAATTGAGCATTAAACCAAACGCGTCTAAAGTCTCTCTGGTGGTGGAAATGCATTGAGAGAAATGCATCATAATGAAGCGCGCCCTCTAAACTGTGACGGAGGGAGGAGTAGTATGAAGGTGCAAAACCAAGTACGCGTATGGCCAGTCGGTCAACACACCTCGTCTTAGCATATCACTGACATGTGGGACCGGAGTGTGAGCAAACCGATCTCAATTGACGGCAAAATGGCCAACCTGTCGTTCCTTGAGAGAGACGAAGAGCGAGAACACACAGACAGGCTTGCACGGAGGCCAAGATATATTCGAGCATGGTTGATCGATATTATCATTACATGTTGGGCTGCCGTTTTCCGCCCTTCTCCGGAATAAATGTGTACTTTATCAAAGATTAAGAAAAATACGAGTACAGAGGCTCCACCATGCGGTTCTAGTAGTAGTACTACTCGTACTACTAAACCTTGCGCTTGGCTCTTCACCTCTTCGTGAAGTCGAACAATGATGGTACTCCGCATGTTCGGTACTACAGTGTATGCCTCTGGCAATCTGACACCGAATGAACTGATGCATGTCCACCGCCTGGGCGAGGTACGTTGCATTAGTCAAAAGGTGTAAGCGAGCTTCACCTTGTTCTGCGAGTTGACGGGACACACCAACAAGCAGTGCTAGTCCATACTCCCTCCTTCCCGGTTAATATGGCTTAATCTTTTTTGTGGGTAAATGAGAGAGCTTTATTCATATATAAGCATTCTTAGGACGATCAGCCAAGACACTGGTCACTAGGAAGCGAGGTACCCCGCAAAAAAAGAAGTAGGAAGCGAGGTGTTTCATCAAGCCAGCTCTCGGCCACATTCAAAGTGCAGCAAGCACGGTTCGCACAAAGATGCGCCGCAAGGTTTGCTGACCTGTGTACATGCTGAATAACAAAAAAGAGAGGAAATATTACCGAGCGCTCCTATTTGTAACAGGATATGAGCCAGAATTAAGCGAGAATTGTGGCGAGTGTTCCATGCAATCAACTTCCATTATCACATGCGAGAACCCTCGAAGAGAACCAAATGTGTTGAAGATTGCTTTATCACATTTTAAAAATATAATAAGAGTGCAGACGCTCCTCCATCCGGTTCGTAGTACTAGTAAACTTTGCGCTTGGCTGTTTGCCTCTTCGGGAAGTGCAACAATAATAGTACTAGTATAGTGTATGCTTCTGGCAATCTGACACCGAATTAACTGTTGCACGTCCACCGCCTGAGCGAAGGACAGCTTGCATTAGTCAAAAGTTTCTCCTTGTCCTGCGAGCCACCGCGCGCAAGCTTCTCCCGTCCTGCAAGCTTCTCCTTGTTCGGCAAGTTGACGGGACACAGCGAAGTAATGCTAGTCCATACTGCCTCCTCTCCGGTTAATATGGCTTAATTTCAAACGAGATAAATACACTGTCTGTCACTGTATATTTGTAAAAATACGGTCAATGGACTTCATAATACGCTCATTGCGCTCAATATATACATTTTCCGATGTTTATATGGTCACTAGCTCACCCTGGCCGAGTATGTGTATGCATGCACGTGTAGGTTGAGCACTTGAGCGTGACCGTGTGTGTTCCATCGTGTGCTCGGACATGCATGCATTAGGGCGTCGCGCGCGTTTTTGCGTCCATGTGTACGTGTGACTGTTGCATACACGTAGGGGGAGTACGTGTAGGGGCCACTAAAGGAGCAGTCAAATCACACAGTAAGTTAGTCGGAAGAAACAACCATCATTTCACTCTTTAATGACACGTACGCAATATAAAATGGTTGATATGGAGAGAAAAAGAAAACCACTATATATATACACTAGCAGGAGCCTAAGCTACAAGCCTGCTTGCTTGGGTTGCTCTCTTCACAAGCATCGAACGACGGTGGCCACACCGCTGGTCACATATCCGGCCTGATCCCGCAGCTGGGGAAAGGGAACAATGTTCTGCGTAGACGCGGTCGACATCGGCGAGGGAGAAAATCCACAGTCGGTGCGTCCCAATCGCGGGTCACCGCGGTATGGGCCGATGCCGCGTCCCAACCGCCCTTCTAGCTACAGCCCGACATCCCAGGTAGTCCATCTTCCTTTTGGAGCTGGCTTGCTCCACTGCCGCAGCTCCCCACGTAGCTCCATCTCCATGTCGATCTTTCTCTACTTCTACCGGATTCTACTTGTGATGAGTTTATGTCTCATGAACTAGTGCCAGTACTATTATTCTAATCACACTTCATCAATATCTTTGCCATCAGAGATGCTCAGCTCGATTTTAGTGGAACTGCACAAAAGTATCGTATGATCCGAGGGTGCCAGCCGTCTTTCCTTCGACAGGTTCTACCTGGCCAGGAAATTAAATCCTGTTTAGGGTTTAGGGTTTGAGTCGTAGTGACCCCATCAGTAGTTTTTCTTTCGTACACGCTCTCACGACTTTTGTCTTTAGTTGTGAAGTAAATATTGGCTATGATCTGTGAATCATTGAGATGCATTAGCATGCGTGTTAGTTTTCCTTTGTATTTGATGGAATGTTGTAACGGGGCAACCTTGGAGTAGGAATGAAAATGGAGTGGAAAGTTTCCGTTTTTCCAGAGAAAAAATGGAAACGGAGAGAAACCAACGTTTCGTTTCGTTGGATCGTGCCATCGAGCAAAACCAACGTTTAAATCACGTCTGTCGCGTTCGTGTCTCACCCTCCTCCACGGCTCGACCCCACACGGTCGCTCGGCATGCCACTCACCGCAAACCGAGTATACGATAACTTCCCCGCCTGCTTGTCGATGAATCGCGCCATGGAGTACTAGTACTACTGGAAGAGATTGACGAGTTGGGGAGGGAAGCTAGCTGTAGCACGGACTCCCAAGGACTTTTTACATGCATGTTGTGGCCGGCTATTGTGACCTTTGAACACGGAGCAGTCGCGTGCACCAGGAAGCGGCGCGGGCGACGCTCTCTCGGCCGGCGCGCCGCTTCAATGTCGGCGCCAGTGAGAGGTCGCATCCGCTCTAGCCGGGCATGAATGCGGCACTGACCCTTTCGGGCGGGAAGCACACGTGGGTGATGAAGAGGGTTAGGGCTGGTCAGGAGCGGCCGTGGCGAACAAGAGATGATGTACGTTAATATTGCCGCGTATATAATTAACAACGTAAATAATGTGCCAGTTGGACAAGTATGATTGGAGATGGAGATGGAAATGGAATTTTACGTAAACACGGATATGCATGTCTATGTCTATGTGTGTGTGCGTGACGACTCTCGCGACCTGGAAGCGGGGGCGTGTTTTTGATCGAGTTTTCTTTCTTGGTACCTTAAAAAATTGTCCGCCCGTTTTCGTTTCTTTTTTCCGGGAACGCGTGTATTTTATTTAAAACCACTGCTATGGAGAGATTGTTTTACTCCATTATAGCCTCTTGTTTGATAGAGTTTCTCGCGTCTCGCTCTCTCACCCTCTCCATATCAAAACAAGATGACAGTGTCCACACTATCTCTCTCCTCACCAGTGGTCACAGATCCGGCCGAATCCCGTCCGCTGCGGGAGGTGAGGAGGTGCAGCGTTGACGTTGTCGCCGTCGGCGATGGAGGAAGCCGATGCGCACCGTCCTCTCGGAGTCGGCGCTGGCGCGGACGAAGGTCCTCCGCGCCCTTGTTCGCTGCCGTCGTGTGGGCAGATCCCGCCCGCCCGCCTAAGCGACATCTCGCCCACCTGAGGTATAACTTCTTGTATTGGTCCAGCTCCCCAGGTCGCTACATGCGGGTTTTCTTCTATGCGACTACTCCCCAGCTCCCCATGTATGTAGCTAGGGTTCGTCGGCTGGTCCAACATCACCTACTATTATAGAGGAAATGACACTCGAAAAGTTGTCCTGATTTATGCCTCGGTGGAGGTATACATTTTGTTTCGACAAAAAGTACATGGTGGTTGTGCGGTCATTGTCCATATGCTCCTATTGCTGCTGCTAATCTAATACTATCACTGGTTAAATTAAGAAATGCTTTTTTTCTCGGGTATCCTGGTTTAGTTCCCATCAAGATAATCATGATGCTTCTGTTTGTTGGTGTACTTTTCATAATTCTTATTGACAATTGAGATGTCGTTGTTAATCTTGTAAAACAAAGTAACAACACTATATCCCTTTTTTATATTTTTGGAAACAGCGATGCGTATCTCCATACCCGGGCATGTCTTCCTCAATTTTAGTTGAACTGCACAAAATTGGATGGCCATTGTTGTTCCGCCTCACTGTCCTCTGCCTCGTGGTTCTTCCTTCCTCGAGCTTGACTACTGAGAAGAAATAGACCACAGTGAGGATTTGTCGAACTTCATAGGTGCCTCACCCAAACTTGATGCCAAATGGATGATGCATCACCATGATGACCTATCGATGCTCATGGTTGCGCCTCATGGTTGCGTCGACTGGTGAAGCTGATCGATTTTCAATGAAAAACAAGCTGTCTTCCATCAGTGCTCCTTGCTTGTTACCCACAAAGATGATATCCTTCGTCAGTTCACCTTGGTTGCGTTGGAGACGCAGTCGTCTTTCACGTTGGTGCAATTTTATCACACAATTGGCTATGAACCAAATGTTTCCTCGAAGAAGGATCGACGTTGGTACTAAGAGCATAAGTTTTGTATTGATTTCTAAGCCTTCTCACAACTTTGTCTCCAGCTCCCCTGTAATTTTCTTTGTCCAGCTATTAACTTTGATTAAAAAATGGTGTGGACTAAAAACCCGGATGGACGTAGTAGCCCTCCATTTTTATTTACTCCGCATATTAGATTTGACTGAAGTCAAACTTTGTAAAGTTTGACCAAGTTTAGGCCGAACACAACAAACCATAATTATTAGAGAGGGTAAACTGTACATACTCTCAAGCCTTTCCGATAATTGAAATTAAAATTCTTTATTTGTACACACTCTCACACGTTTCCGATAATTTGGCGCATGTGTGGTTGTTCACTTAAGGGAGGGTAGTGTACCGCACGTGAAGGACAGGAAGTGCGACCAGGACGCGTGGATCTTTAGTTCATCGGAAGTACTCCCTCCGTTCCTAAATATTTGTCTTTCAAGTGGTTTGCAATGGACTACCACATATAGATGTATATAGACATTTTTTACAGTGTAGATTCACTCATTTTGCTCCGTATGTAGTCATTTGTTGCAATCTCTAGAAAGACAAATATTTAGGAACAGAGGGAGTAGTAGTTTCTTCACTGGTACGTTAAATAAAGAGTTTCGTTTCGTACTTACACAATTTAAAATGATTGTTATGGAGAGAATAAGAAAACCACTCCACTATATATTAGTCGTATACACGAGTACTATATGGACGCAGCTTCATTGACTTTAGTGCACCTGCTGGGTTTATGATAGGTGGGCCCAAAATGTGGCTGGCCCACCTGTCATACAGCCAAAAGCAGGTGCAGTTAAGGCACCGGAGCTCAGTCCGTACTACAGTATATATATAAGCTGGAGCCTCAGCGTTTGTTCGCTAGGGTTTGCACTCTCCACACTCTCGCCGCACTACATATATATATACACGCTGGAGGCTCAGCGTTCCTTTGCTAGGGTTTGCTATATTCACTGTCTCTCACCCTCTTCACCAGATCTAAACAAGACTGCGTTGTGGCCTCTGTCTCTCTCACCCCCCTCACAGACAGCTGGCGAAGGAGGCGTCCGGATCCCGTCGCACCGGGAAGGGGAGGAGGTGCAGCGTTCACTCTATTGCCTTCGACGGGGGAGGCAATCCACTGCCGGCTGCGCTTTTCTCTTTCACCCAGCGCCTGTGCGGGAGGGCCACCGACCCCTTCTTCCTCGCTGCCGGACGTAGTGTGAGCAGATCCGACCTCCCACCGCATGCCTTGCCACATCCCGACGACCCTAAGGTATAAGTTTCTTTGAAACCGTCATTGGTCTAGCTGCATGCTGATCTTTTTTGATTCTGCAGTCGAATCTAGGTCTTGGTTCAAAGAGGAAAGAAGGGTGCGGTGGGGTGGAGCATGAATCTAGGACGTGGTTCAATGAGGAAAGGAGAGGAGGGAAAGTAGTATAGACTAGCTATCCAGCCACTTTGTTGGTCGAAAAGGGAAAATGGGGGTAACCCAGTACACACATCTGTAAGGAACCCAACTCTTTGTTGAAAAGGGAAAGAAACTGGGGGGTCGGGTAGTTTGTGCAGGACTAGATTTGCTGCCCTCACATCGGAAAAAGTTTCAAAGAGAACAAATATGGGACCAACGCAGATATGCTGCTTGGCTACATACTCTGCATCACCCATTTATACGTGTGGACGCACATGGTGCTGGATGTCCCATGTCCCATCCACATGATCGTGCAGTGTGTTTTGAGATGTTGTGCTACTTGTATTGGTACTGTTTTAAATAAATGTTGAATTGAAGCTATTGTATTTTAAGCAATGGCACTCTCAGAATTAACTACTGAACTATTTTAAGAGAATTTCTCTATTAATATGAATCAATGCAACCGTTTTAGAAATGCTAATGTCCTATACTTTGTTTTCCATCAAGATAAGGTAGATGCTTCTTTTTGTGGCCGCATGTTTCATCCTCCTTTATTGGCAGTAATTGTTTCCTTTTCTGCCTCTGTTAAATCAGGGATATCTATTCAACTTGTTGCTATAGCAAACTTAAATGTCTCACCGGCGACTTTACTTGATTTCAGAGTAACTGCACAAAACAAGATTGGATTTCCTATTCGTGTTGGCAGATTCGTACGTGATCTTGTGTGCGTCATGACAGGTTGGTACTTGCCTTCATCCACATGATCGTGCAGTGTGTTTTGAGATGTTGTGCTACTTGTATTGGTACTGTTTTAAATAAATGTTGAATTGAAGCTATTGTATTGCTGTCTTTTCCCATTAAGTAGTGACCAAAATGGGACCAACCCAGACATTATGCTTGTTGCTTTGTTACAACAAACTCTGCATCACCCCCTTTATAAGTAGATGGAAGCCCATGTTGTTGTTGCGCCCACTCTCCCCTGGAACTGTTTATGCTTTTTGTTAATCTAATGCCGCTGGTAAAATTAAGCAATGCCACTCTCAGAATTAACTACTGAATCTTATTTCAAAACTGCAACACTTGTTAGGGATTGGCGGGATTACCATTTTTGTGGCCGCATGTTTCATCCTCCTTTATTGGCCAGTAATTGATTCCTTTTTTTCCTCTGTTAAAACAGGGATATCTATTCAACTTGTTGCTATTGCGACATTTTGCTTCGCTTAATTTGGGTGGAACTGCACAAAAGGAGACCGGATTTCTATATATGTGTTGAGATCTCTTTCAGGTCTTCCTCACGAGTTGTTTCAAATCTTGGTCCTGAAAGGTCAGTACCGACTTTCCTCAGAATTAACTACTGAATCTTAGTTCAAAACTGCAACACTTGTTAGGGATCGGCGGGAGTACCATTTCTGTTAGGGATCGGCCGGAGTACATGTTTAAGAAATGTATTGTTCTGATAATGTCTCTGTTATTATATATCAGTTACAGTGTTTTACAAATGGTACTATCCTGCTTTGTAGTTCTTTCTTCATGTTTAACCAAGGTATTGTTAAGATAATGTCTCTGTTAAAATGAATCAGTCGCATTGTTTTAGGAATGATACTTTTCTGCTTTGTCGTTCTTTATACATGTTGAAACAAGGCATTGTTAAGATAATGTCTCAGTTACTATGAATGAATCACACTGATTGAAAAATGCTACTCTCCTGCTTTGTTTCCCATTAAGATAAGGTAGATCAGTAGATGTTTTTCTTCTGGGAGTACAAGTCATCAACCGTTATTTCTCAGCAATTGTTTCCCTTATACCTTTTGTTGCTTACAGGGATATCAAAATTAAAGCTCGGTTTTATTCCGACTTTGATTTTAGTTGAACTGCACAAAAGGAGCCAATGTCTAAGGCAAACTGTTGCATTAGTGGGTCCAGTTGGTCTTACCACTTTGCAAAAAGAAGCAGTCACTGTTTGCGCTACATTACACAAGGAATGATCGAGAAGCTTTACAGAGTATTAGTAGACGCTGGTGACATGACTAGTCTGCACAGAGCATAGGAAACTCTACAACGCGTGGAGTGCACTGGGCAAAAAGTTCCCAAACAAGTACAGGAAGCCAGGACAGGACTCCAAATCTGTCAATGCCATTCTAAGAAACAATGATGGGGCATCTGGGTATGGTAATCTGTTTACCGTACTTTCAGTTTGTTAGTCCACCGATTGGTGGGTTGACACTGGGGCCAATATTCATGTGTGTGCTGATGTGTCTTTGTTTTCTTGCAGCATATAAATACGATATCCACAGGGATGCTCAGCTTGATTTTAGTGGAACTGCACAAAATGTCCAGATGGTTTGTGTCCTCCATAATACTTCATCATGCACAATACATCGAATGGTTCTCTAATCATTCGTCGTCACCTTGAGCCACCGGACTATATGTTTGAATGGTGCTGCCAGCGTCGGCCATTAAGAAGGGTAAGAAGAAAGACAAAAAGAGAGATGGCTGCTTTACTTGTGGTTCGGAGGAACACGGGGCAAACAAGTGCCCAAACAAGTACCAAGAAGCCAATACAGGACTCCAAGTCTGTCAATGTCACTCTAAGCAACAATGATGGGGCATCTGGGTATGGTAATCTGTTTACCGTACTTTCAGTTTGTTAGTCCACCGATTGGTGGGTTGACACTGGGGCCAATATTCATGTGTGTGCTGATGTGTCTTTGTTTTCTGGCAGCATATAAATATGAAATCCACAGGGATGCTCAGCTTGATTTTAGTGGAACTGCACAAAATGTTCAGATGGTTCGTGTCCTCCATAATACTTCACATCATGCACAATACATTGAATGGTTCTCTAATCATTCGTCGTCACCTTGAGCCACCGGACTATCAGATGACAAACTGATGACAAACCCTGCCCGTTCCACAATCATAGGCATTACATATTTTGAATGGGAAAAGCTTGTCAAAGTTTACATTAGTTTAATATATTGGAATTGGAAAACCTTGTCAATTTTTGCTCATTGATGTTAGCCAGAAGACATGCATTTGATATTTTTTAGTGGGACGCCCTTTGCTGTGAGCAATGTCGATCGTTTTTTCCTATTCCTGTCTTCAGTTCAGAAGTAAATATTTACTCTGCTAAGATGCATAGTCACATGAATGTGACTTATGTAAGATATTTTAAGAGTTTGTTCTGAATATTGTCTATGTAATGCCAGGCCTTGTGTTTGATTGCAAAGTTGAGCTTGGAATGTTGTGGCATGCGGCATCACGAGTTGTTCACCGTGCCTCCTGAGAATAATGTTCCGTATTGTTTTGCATGTCGATCTAATGCCAGTGATTTTCTTGTTAGGAAGATCATCATCTTCTGTTGTTTCCGTGCTTAAGAAGTTCATCGTCTTATGTTTCATTCATAGCCTATACGACAAGTCGGGTATGTTAGACGTGAAACCATATGATCTTCCGACCAACTCATCATCTTAGGCCATGATTGGATCGTCGTTTCCCAACCAAAACCGCTTGTAAAACTGACGCTTGTAAATAAAAGCAGATGATCTCGGGCGAAGCGCTTGGTTGGTTGATTTCGACTAGTAAAATATACAGCGGTCTCTCAAATTACACGCGTAACCCGCCGGTTTTACTTACAGACCTCGGGCTCTCAGTTTCATTACGCCTGTATTTTACGCGTTGTTTCCGATGACGAGTAAATTACACTTGTATCTTAATACAGGTGTGAAATAAACCAGAGCTCCCAAGCGCGGCCTTACCGTTTCATGCCGTCTCAGTCTCTCGAAGGTGCTCATAGGTGTCCGATGATCCTGGCTTCCTGAATGAGCAGCGGGCGCTGTATCAGACCATCCGTAGGGCCTGCGAGGCCCTCTCCGTCGTCCTTCGAGTTGTTGCGCTCGCCGTGGCGCCGAGCATTATTAACATGGTCAATGAACATGATGATTCAGGAGATGACTTTATTTTGACTGGATGATAGTAGGGACCCACTAGGGCCATAGCCGTACGTACGCAAGTGCCTCCTTATTATGTACAACTATATTTTTTTGCTTCCTCCTGGTTTCCTGACATCACAGTCCCACACCATTGTCAACCTATGTAGTCAATATAAACGAGAGAATTGCACAAGGTGCGGTCGACAGCTGGGACCAAGCAGTTCGAGCAGTATTTGTGTTTTTGAGGCGTGAGCACTGCAGAGTTTTTCTTGGCGATGTTTTCGTTATTGTTCAGAGGAGAGCAGGGTATTAACTGGGTGGGCTGTGGCCCGTCTAGCCCAGGACAGATATCCAGCCCAGATATTATTATTTTTCGAGATGAAAATGGCTAGCCCAGCTATACGTTTTTTTTAGGAATACCCAGGCAAGGTCAACTTGTTATTCTCCGCCCCGCTGGGCTGCAAATCATTCCTAGGAGGGATGCATTGGGCTTAACAGGAAAATGGGCTTTAAAAAATAATAAATGGGATGTAATTATAAAAACTGGGCAGCAACTAGAAAAAATGCACCAAGCACGGAATTAGTTTATAAAATATTATTTATGGATTTTGAAAATCTTAATTTTTAATTGTTGCGCGTGCAATGTTTCGTTAGATTTTTACGTAATACAAACTTCTATTTAATCTGACTAGAAATTTCGGGATAAAAATATTTCGGATCCCATCAAAATGTGGGAAATTTTTATTGAATTCTGTCTTGAATGGTTGGTTGAAATTATTAATCGTTGAAAATGGGCTGTACTTTTAACAAACTGTAAATGGGCTGTAGTAAATTCCATTAGAATTCAAAAATGGGTTGCGCATTCTTAAAAATCGCAAATGGGCTATAAGTTCTCTCCCACACACTTGTGGGCCTACTAAGTTGACGCGTCCCCTAAAAAAAATAAGTTGACGCGTATGCAAGGCTTTGTCAACTTATTATAGTCAACACATGGTTCTAGCAGCAGTGGCCGTTGGATGTCCATCCAACGGATGCCGTGCTTCTTCTTCAATCTCGGATATTCTATCTTCACCCGCCCAAAAAATGATTCCTCCCCCTGACATCTGGGGCGCACCGTTTCGGAAGCTGACCTGTGGGCCTACTAAGTTGACGCATACCAAGGGCTTTGTCAACTTAGTCAATATGAACGATTCTAGCTGCAGTGACCGTATGATGTTCATCCAACGGCCATAGTGCTTCTTCAACCTCTGGTCTTCTTGCTCCAGCCGCCCAAAGGAGCGCCGGTCGTGCCGCGTGCTCCTGCCTCCCGTGGCCGGCTGTGATGCCGCGGAGGCCTCACCGCCCCCTACTACTCCCACCGCTCGCCAGGCCATCCCTCTACTCACCCACACCCCCTGTTATTCCGCAGCGATGGCAGCCTCACACCGCAGCCGAACCAGTGAACCCTCGTACTCCTCTTCACGCGGGCTTCCACTGCCGCGTCTTCCCCGGCTCCGCGTCGTCCCCTTCCTAGGCTTCGCCGTCGTCCACCGCCCTGGTGCTCTCGGCGCGTCGTGGTCAACGTGGTCAAGGAACGGCTTCCATCGGACGTGGACTGTACGTGCAGAGGCTGACAACTGGGTCCACGACGGCAGCAAGGAAGTGCCTCCTTATTACGCGGAAAATAATGATTCCTCCACCTGACAGCAGGGACCCACCGGACGGGCCACCGTATTTCGTGAAAAAAACGTTTGCCCCCTGACTGCTGGGACCCACCGGACGGGCCACCGTATTGTGCAAAAAAAAGTCCCCCCCGCTGTCAGCTCGGACCCGCCGGAAGTGCCTCCTTATTACGCACAAAAAAATGAATACTCCCCCTGCTGGATGGGACCCACCTAGGTGGGAGGCTGACTTGTGGGCCTACTAAGTTGACGGGGATGGAGTGCTTTGTCAACTTAGTCAATATGAACGATTCTAGCTCCAGTGACCATACGATGTCCATCCAACGGCCATAGTGCTTCTTCAACCTCTGGTCTTGTTGCTCCAGCCGCCCAAAGCAGCGCCGGTCGTGCCGCATGCTCCTGCCTCCCGTGGCCGGCTGTGCTGCCGCGAAGGCCTCACCGCCCCCTACTATTCCCACCGCTGGCCAGGCCCTGCGGCGATGGCAGCCGAACCAGTGAACCCTCGTACTCCTCTCCGCGCGGGCTTCCACTTTCGCGTCTTCCCCGGCTCCGCGTCATCCCCTTCCTAGGCCTCGCCGTCGTCCACCGCCCTGGTGCTCTCGGCACGGCGTGGTCAACGTGGTCAAGGAACGGCTTCCATCGGACGTGGACTGTACGTGGAGAGGCTGACAGTTGGGTCCACGGCCGCAGCAAGGAAGTGCCTCCCTATTACGTGCAAAATAATTATTCCTCCACGTGACAGCAGGGACCCATCGGACGGGCCAGCGTATTTCACGAAAAAACGTTTCCCCCTGACTGCTGGAACCCACCAGCTACATCTTTGCACGCAAGGAAGTGCGTCCGGGTAAAAAAAATTATTCACCTCCCTGACTGCTAGGACCCACCAGCTACATCTTCGCAGGCAAGGAAGTGCCTGACAGTCGGGACCCACCTGGTCGAAGCGTACGTAGCGTTGTCATTCTGGTCGCGAACGTGTACGTACATACTGGTCAATGTAGAGGCACGCACGTATCGTAGTAGAGGCGCGCACGTAGCATGTACACGTACATACAGCGGCCAGGGTGCAAGAAAGTAAATACGGTCACGTATGTACATACGGGTGTTGGAAATATGCCCTAGAGGCAATAATAAAATGGTTATTATTATATTTCCTTGTTCATGATAATTGTCTATTGTTCATGCTATAATTGTATTAACCGAAAACTGTAATACATGTGTGAACACATAGACCACAACATGTCCCTAGTGAGCCTCTAGTTGACTAGCTCGTTGATCAACAGATAGTCATGGTTTCCTGACTATGGACATTGGATGTCATTGATAACGGGATCACATCATTAGGAGAATGATGTGATGGACAAGACCCAATCCTAAGCATAGCACAAGATCGTGTAGTTCGTTTGCTAGAGCTTTTCCAAATGTCAAGTATCATTTCCTTAGACCATGAGATTGTGCAACTCCCGGATACCATAGGAGTGCTTTGGGTGTGCCAAACGTCACAACGTAACTGGGTGGCTATAAAGGTGCACTACGGGTATCTCCGACAGTGTCTGTTGGGTTGGCACGAATCGAGACTGGGATTTGTCACTCCGTATGACGGAGAGGTATCTCTGGGCCCACTCGGTAATGCATCATCATAATGAGCTCAATGTGACCAAGTGTTTGTTCACGGGATCATCCATTACGGTACGAGTAAAGTGACTTGCCGGTAACGAGATTGAACAAGGTATTGGGATACCGACGATCGAATCTCGGGCAAGTAACGTACCGATTGACAAAGGGAATTGTATACGGGATTGATTGAATCCTCGACATTGTGGTTCATCCGATGAGATCATTGTGGAACATGTGGGAGCCAACATGGGTATCCAGATCCCGCTGTTGGTTATTGACCGGAGAGTCGTCTCGGTCATGTCTGCATGTCTCCCGAACCCGTAGGGTCTACACACTTAAGGTTCGATGACGTTAGAGTTGTAGAGATATTAGTATGCGGTTAACCAAAAGTTGTTCGGAGTCCCGGATGAGATCCCGGACGTCACGAGTAGTTCCGGAATGGTCCGGAGGTAAAGATTTATATATGGGAAGTCCTATTTTGGCCACCGGAAAATGTTCGGGATTTTTCGGTATTGTACCGGGAAGGTTCTAGAAGGTTCCGAAGTGGGGCCCACCTGCATGGGGGGACCCACATGAACGTGGGTAGTGGGGTCAAGTCCCCACACCCCTGGTCAAGGCGCACCAAGATCCCACCTTAGAAGGAATAAGATCATATCCCGAAGGGATAAGATCAAGATCCCTAAAAAGGGGGGATAACAATCGGTGAGGAAGGGAAATGATGGGATTTCTTTCCCCCACCTTTGCCAACGCCCCAATGGACTTGGAGGGCAAGAAACCAGCCCCCTCCACCCCTATATATAGTGGGGAGGCGCATGGGAGCAGCACCCCAAGCCCCTGGCGCCTCCCTCTCCCTCCCGTGACACCTCTCCCTCTCGCTGAGCTTGGCGAAGCCCTGCCGAGATCCCCGCTGCTTCCACCACCACGCCATCGTGCTGCTGGATCTCCATCAACCTCTCCCTCCCCTTGCTAGATCAAGAAGGAGGAGACGTCTTCCCCAATCGTACGTGTGTTGAACGCAGAGGTGCCGTCTGTTCGGCGCTCGGTCATCGGTGATTTGGATCACGACGAGTACGACTCCATCAACCCCGTTCACTTGAACGCTTCCGCTCGCGATCTACAAGGGTATGTAGATGCACTCTTTTCGCTCTCGTTGCTAGAAGACTCCATAGATTGTTCTTGGTGATGCGTAGAAATTTTTTAATTTCTGCAACGATCTCCAACAACGGGCGGGGTCTTGAACGCCTACTCGCGCATACGTACGGCCAGGGCTCGTGTACATGGCTGGGTCGGAACGGAGAAACAGCGTCGTCGTCGTGTTCATGGGGAGCCAACCGGCTGGGTCGGAACGGAATGCGTCGTCGTGTTCATCGGGAGGGCTTGGACGGAACAGCCGATGGAAATGAGGCCTGGCGTACCGCAGAATGGAGGAAACGGCCTTGTGTTCGACCGGCCACGTTCAAAATGCGATCCTGTTCATCGGGAGGGGTCGGGCATACCACAAAACGGAGGAAACGGACCTCCGACAGTCGAAACGGGGGTCCTGTTCATAGGGAGGGGTGTGGCGTACCGCAAAACGGAGGAAACGGACTTGTGTTGGAGCGCTACGGTCGAAACGGGGTCCTGTTCATCGGGAGGGGTGTGGCGTACCGCAAAACGGGACTCCACGGGATACTGTTCATCTCCACCGTCGACCCCCTCCAGCCTCCACAGGCTACTGTTCATCCACCGTCGACCTCCTCCAGCCTCCACCTGCGACTGTTCATCCACGGGCTCCTGTTCATCCAGCCTCCACCGCGCGCTACTCCACCGGCTACTGTTCAACCAGCCCTCTCCACGGGCTCCTGTTCAACCACCCCTCCACGGGCTACTGTTCATCCTGGCCTCCACCGTCTACTGTTCATCCTGCCCTCCACGGGGTGGTCCTGTTCATCCTGCCCTCCACGGGGTCCTGTTCATCCTGCCCTCCACGGGGTCCTGTTCATCCAACCCCAACCGGCTCGAACGATCGGGGTCCTGTTCATCCACCCCCACCGGGAACTGTTCATCCAAACCCCCCATCAACGCTCACTGTTCATCCAAAGGCAACGCCACGGGGTCATGTTCATCCACCCCCACCGGGAACGTTTCATCCAACCCCCCCCCCCCCCCCGCGCAACGCTCACTGCTCATCCAGAGGCAGCATCGATCGGCTTCAGTTAGCAGCAGTAGCGAAGGAATCGCTCGATCGGGTTCAGTTAACAGCCATCGATCAATCGCTCGGGTTCAGTAACGCGTAGCCTGCAGTGCAATCGCTCGGGTTCAGTTAGACCCCAACGCCTCGCACACACGCGCGTACGTATGAGAGAAACGCGCACCACTCGGCCCCCGACCACCCACCGTAACCGGGGACTCCCCGATATTTTCCGCGCCCTCGCTTCTACCACGGTTTTTTCCATCATGGATGGCCCAAAGAATGTCATGCACCTGCGTCTCCGGCCCGCCCAGAACGAAAACCCATTTTCTGTCATATTTTTTGTCATAGAAGTAGGACCCCACCACATCTATGATGATACCGGGTTTTGTCACAATTATCGTCATAGAAGTGTCATAAGTATGACAGAAAAGATTTTCGTTCGGCCCAAAATGTCACGGATGTGTCTTTTTTTGTAGTGAAAGGAACGACGGTGGGTGGTTCGCGCGGAGCAGATGTGATCTGATCGTGGCGGCTAGGGTTAGGAGACACCGCACAGTTATATAGGCGCAGCCGCGTGGAGAGACATGGGCTCGACCCACGTCCGAGTCCATGACAGCCCATGATCCAACGTCTCAGATCGTGGCCCAGCTGTCAGAGAACTCTCCATTGGTGACTGGCAAAAATAAGCGCGTAGGTGTGACCTCAGGCTCGGCTCAATCCCGCAACCCGCATCGCGTCGTGACGAGGCGAGGCGGGCGGCAGAGGAGGAGTGCACGAGGGCCTCTTCTCTTCTCAAGCTCCAATAGCATGTAGAAGAGAAACCCTTATAAGGAGGTCCAACTCCTCTTCCACTTCCGGGGTGGGACTAAACTTCCCACTACACCTAGTGCCATATAACCCACATGGGCCCTTAGAGATTTTTCAGAAATTGCTATATGGGCCTAGAGCCCATCTCAAATTTCAGCAATCCCCCACCAGATCTCGAGGGCCCATTGTGTCCTCCATTCCAATTGCTGTTTCGATATACCAGTGTTTTAGTGAAGACCTGTTAAGGTTGAGCTTCACCTAGAGCAAGTAGCTACACTCCTTCACAATGGAACAATGGACTATGCCTGGAATTGTCAGTTTGGCGTAAAGAAGTTTCACCACATGTCTTACTAGTACTAGGCTACCGAAGGCTGACCCCTCGGGTGGAGCATATAAGTCACACTCCTGGCCTATTCATGAGCTTACTAGAGATCACCCCAATCTCATAGACTGTGACCAGCAGTCGGGCTCATATAGGTGCGTTCCTCTCAAAGATCGCTCTGTAGGTTAGCATCTTGCTTACTTAAGCTTTGGAACACATTAAGACAGTAGTCACCCTACCATACAGTATTGCGAGTATTGCATCTCCAACGGAGTGGGTTAGTATAGTTACTCTCCTCAGTTCACCACTGGCTTGTTTTCCCAGATCCTAATTCACGGGATCTCCGATCACATAGGTTGGGTTACTACCATGGCAGCTCATGTGGGTCTCATACCCATCTCCCTCGATGCACTATCTATCACAACACGTGATAGCCCTTTTGTAAAGGGATCTGCCAGATTCTTAGCTGTATGAACATACTCCAACACTATCACTCCGGAGTTTCTTAATTTTCTGACAGCTTTTAATCTCATTCTTATGTGTTTGTTGGACTTCATGTTGTCCTTTGAACTCTTCACCTTGGTGATGACAGTCTGATTGTCACAGTTCATAAGGATGGCTGGAACCGGTTTATCAACCAATGGCAAGTCCATCAAAAGATCTTGAAGCCATCCTGCTTCAACACCAGATGTGTCTAATGATGTTAATTCTGCTTCCATTGTCGATCTCGTTAAGATCGTTTGCTTGCAAGACTTCCAGGAAACGGCGCCACCTCCAAGAGTAAACATATACCCAGTTGTGGCCTTCATCTCATTAGCATCAGAGATTCAATTCGCATCACTATACCCTTCAAGTACCGACGGGTATCCGGTATAGTGAAGTCCATAGTTCATAGTACCTTTCAGATAGCGCATAACTCTCTCAACAGCATGCCAATGTACATCACCCGGTTTGGAAACAAACCGGCTCAGTTTGCTCACAACAAACGCGATGTCAGGCCTCGTTGCACTCGCTAGGTACATCAGTGAACCAATGATTTGAGAGTATCTCAATTGATCTTTAGCCATGCCTTGAGACTTTCGAATCAACACGCTAGGATCATATGGTGTTTGAGATGGTGTGCAGTCCGAATATCCAAAACGGCTCAACACCTTCTCAACATAATGGGATTGCAGAAGTGTAATCCCACCCTCATTATCTCTCAGTAGCTTGATGTTCAAGATAACATCAGCAACACCAAGGTCTTTCATCTCAAAGTTCTGAGACAGAAACGACTTGACCTCCTCAATGACTTTGAGGTTGGTTCCAAATATCAGTATGTCATCAACATACAAGCACAGTATAACTCCTTCACCCCCACCATGGCGATAGTATACACATTTGTCAGCTTCATTAATAATGAAACCAACAGATGTCAGAGTTGTATTAAACTTATCATGCCATTGCTTAGGTGCTTGCTTCAGGCCATATAAAGATTTCAGCAACCTACACACCTTTCTTTCCTGACCATCTATCACAAAACCATCTGGCTGTTGCATGTAGATTTCCTCGTTTAGCTCTCCATTCAGAAAAGCCATCTTAACATCCATCTGATGGACGAGAAGACCATGCGAGGCCGCCAACGAGAGTAATACTCGAATGGTGGTCAGTCTAGCCACAGGTGAATAAGTATCGAAGAAATCTTCCTCTTCTTTCTGGTCATAGCCCTTGGCCACAAGCCTAGCCTTGTACTTTTCAATCGTACCATCGGGCCTAAGCTTCTTTTTGAACACCCACTTACATCCCAATGGTTTGCAACCATAGGGACGCTCAGTGATCTCCCATGTCCCGTTAGCCATGATGGAATCCATCTCGCTACGGACCGCATCCTTCCAATAGTCAGCTTCTGGAGAGGCATACGCTTCTGAAATAGAAGTGGGAGTGTCATCCACGAGGTACACGAAGAAATCATCACCAAAGGTCTTTGCAGTCCTTTGTCTCTTGCCCCTACCAAGGGTTTCCTCGCCATCCTCCTCAGGATTTTCATCATGTGTTTGTTCATAATAATCCATAGGAATGGCAGGCTCAGGAGTCTCCTCAGATTCCTGTCTAGAAGTGCTTTGCATATCTCTCATAGGAAAAATATCCTCGAAGAATGTAGCATCCTTAGACTACATAATTGTACCAACCTTCTGGTCAGGTACCTCAGATTTCACTACTAGAAATCTATAGCCAATGTTGTTCTTAGCGTAGCCCAAATTAACGCAGTCCACAGTCTTGGGTTCAAGCTTACGCTTTTTGGGGATCGGCACATTGACTTTCGCCAAATAGCCCCAAGTGCGCAAGTACGAGAGTGTTGTCCTTCTCTTTGCCCATTTCTCATAGGGAGTGATCTCATTATCCTTTGTCGGAATTTATTCAGGACATGACATGCCGTCAATATAGCCTCCCCCACCATGCCTTGGATAAACCCGATGTATCTAACATGGCGTTAACCAAATCAGTTAGAGTACGGTTTTTCCGCTCGGCAACCCCGTTTGACTGGAATGAATAGGGAGGCGTCCTCTCATGAATAACGCCGTGTTCTGCACAAAAGGAATCAAACTCACTCGAGAAGTACTCTCCACCACGATCTGACCGGACTCGTTTAATTTTCTTTTCAAGTTGATTCTCAACTTCTGCCTTATAGATTTTAAAGTAGTGTAGGGCCTCATCTTTAGTATTTAACAGATACACATAGCAATATCTAGTAGAATCATCTATCAATGTCATGAAGTATTTCTTTCCACCTTTAGTCAACACACCATTCATCTCACAAAGATCAGAATGTATGAGTTCTAATGGTGCCAAGTGTCTCTCCTCCGCGGCCTTGTGAGGCTTGCGAGGTTGCTTAGCTTGCACACATGAAAGGCACTTAGAACCTTTGGCTAAAGTGAAACTCGGGATTAAATCCAACTTGGCTAGCCGCGTCATAACATCGAAACTAATGTGACAAAGACGTGAGTGCCAAACTTCAGATTCATTAACATTGGAACGAATATGGTTCACAACTTTATTACAAAAATCTGTGAGGGAAAGGCGGAACATCCCTCCGCTCTCATAACCTTTTCCAACAAAGAGTCCATATTTCGTAACAACTAATTTATTAGACTCGAAAACCAACTTAAACCCTTCTCTACATAGAAGGGAGCCACTAACGAGGTTCTTCTTGATGGCGGGGACATGCTGCACGTTCTTCAGCTGCACGATCCTTCCTAAAGTAAACTTCAGATCGACCATGCCAACACCATGAACAGAAGCACTCGTGCCATTCCCCATCAATACGGACCCGTGGCCTGTGACCTGGTAAGAAGTGAACAATGAAATGTCAGCACACACATGAACACCTGCACCTGTGTCCACCCACCAATTGGTAGGCTGAAACACTGAAAAAACAGTAAATAAATTACCGTACCCAGATGCACCATTCTCATTGTTGCCCACAATCATGTTAACAGACTTGGAGTCCTGTCCTGGCTTCTTGTACTTGTTTGGGTACTTGTTGGCCCAATGTTCAACCGAACCACAAGTAAAGCAGCCCTCGTCCTTCTTGTTCTTCTTGAAGGTCTTCTTACCCTTCTTCTTAAAGTCGGTATTGTGTTGGACACCGTTTTTTCCTTGGGCTTGTGGGAGTTATGGTTCCTCTGGTTCACCATGTTGGCAACGGGAGTTCCTTCGGCCCCTTTTCTGTGCGAGTCCTTTGCCCTTGAATTCTGCTCAACACTCAGATGGCCAATGACATCCTCCACAGAGAATTCACGCCTCTGATGTTTCAGAGTGGTGGCAAAGTTCCTCCAGGAATTAGGGAGCTTAGCGATTATGCAGCCCGCGACAAATTTGCTTGGTAACTCGCACTTAAGAAGCTCAAGCTCCTTAACAATGCATATTATCTCATGAGCCTGCTCCAATACAGGACGGTTTTCAACCATCTTGTAATCATGGAACTGCTCTATAATATACATCTCGCTCCCTGCATCGGCGGCCCCGAACTTAGATTCGAGCGCCTCCCACAAGTCCTTGGCGACATGCACATGTAAATATACGTCGACCAGTTTATCTCCGATCACGCTAAGAACTGCTCCGAGAAACACAACGGTGGCCTCCTTGAACGCCTTCTCCTGTTCAGGAGCAATCGTTCCCGTGGAGACACCGGTGACCCAGAACACGTTCATAGCCGTGAGCCATAACGTGGTCTTAGTCTGCCAACGCTTAAAGTACGTACCGGTAAACTTATCCGGTTTCAGTGCAGCGGCAAAGTCACTTGCCGAAAAATTCCTACACATAATAGGTTTTTGGATTGTTGAAGAAATAGGCAATTTCTCTATTAAATTAATCCACGAGTAAATCACTAGCATGGCATTGACACAAATAAACGCATACTGATATTCAGTCAGGCAAGCACATACTACGCTAATTGCAGAAAGATCTATGTATAACGCTAGCATGGCTAAAACAGAAAACACTAGGAGCGGGATAAACGAGTTATACCCTCCAGTAGGCCATGCAGAGGCCGCGGCGTCCCCGGCGGCCTTCTTGTCGGCTTCAGCTTTCTCGGCGCCGGCACGTTCCGCGTCGGTGGACATGGTGATGATGAGGGCGACGTAGACGTAGTGGAAGTAGACGAACAGCAAGCAGTCGCGTAGTCGCTTCCCAAAAACCTATTAGCCTCTCTCCCATACAGGAACCGGAGAGACGGGGTTTCGGAGACCTGCTCTCCCGTCGACCGTGTACGCGGCGGACGGGATGGAGTCACCGGCGGCAGCAGCAGCAAAGGAACGATGGTGGGTGGTTCGCGCGGAGCAGATGTGATCAGATTGTGGCGGCTAGGGTTAGGAGACACCGCACACTATATAGGCGCAACCGCGTGGAGAGACGTGGGCTCGAGCCACGTCCGAGTCCATGAAAGCCCACGATCCGACGTCTCAGATCGTGGCCCAGCTGTCAAAGAACTGTCCGTTAGTGACTGGCAAAAATAAGCGCATAGGTGTGAGCTCGGTTCGGCTCAATCCCGCGGTGCATCGTGACGAGGCGTGGCGTGGCGTGGCGAGGCGGGCGGCGGCGGAGGAGGAGTGCGCGAGGGCCTCTTCTCTTCTCAAGCTCCAATAGCATGTAGAAGAGAAACCCTTATAAGGAGGTCCAACTCCTCTTCCACTTCCGGGGTAGGACTAAACTTCCCACTACACCTAGTGCCATATAAGCCACATGGGCCCTTAGAGATTTTTCAGAAATTGCTATATGGGCCTAGTGTTGGGGAACGTAGTAATTTCAAAAATGTTCCTACGCACACACAAGATCATGGTGATGCATAGCAACAAGAGGGGAGAGTGTGTCCACGTACCCTCGTAGACCAAACACGGAAGCGTTAGCACAACGCGGTTGATGTAGTCGTACGTCTTCACGATCCGACCGATCAAGTACCGAACGCACGGCACCTCCGAGTTCAGCACACGTTCAACTCGATGACGTCCCTCGAACTCCGATCCAGCCGAGCTTTGAGGGAGAGTTCCGTCAGCACGACGGCGTGGTGACGATGATGATGTTCTACCGACGCAGGGCTTTGCCTATGCACCTCTACGATATGACCGAGGTGGATTATGGTGGAGGGGGGCACCGCACACGGCTAAGAGATCCAAAGGATCAATTGTTGTGTCTTTAGGGGGTGCCTCCCTTCCCGTATATAAAGGAGTGGAGGAGGGGGAGGGGGTCGGCCACCCTTGGCGCGCCCCATGAGGAGTCCTTCTCCCACCGGGAGTAGGACTCCCCCCTTCCATGTTGGAGTAGGAGAGGAGAGGGAAGGAGAGAGAGGGGGAAAGGAAAGGGGGGCGCCGCCCCCCTCCTTGTCCAATTCGGACTTGGGGGAGGGGCGCGCGGCTGCCCCTTGGCCGCCTCTCCTCTTCCACCACTTGGGCCCATGAGGCCCAATAACCTCCGGGGGGTTCCGGTAACCCCCCGGTACTCCGGTATTTATCCGATAACCCCCGGAACCATTCTGGTGTCCGAATATAGTCATCCAATATATCAATCTTCATGTCTCGACCATTTCGAGACTCCTTGTCATGTCCGTGATCACATCCGGGACTCCGAACTACCTTCGGTACATCAAAACACATAAACTCATAATATAATCGTCATCGAACTTTAAGCGTGCGGACCCTACGGGTTCGAGAACTATGTAGACATGACCGAGACACGTCTCCGGTTAATAACCAATAGCGGAGGATGCTCATATTGGCTCCCACATATTCTACGAAGATCTTTATCGGTCAAACCGCATAACTACATACGTTGTCCCCTTTCTCATCGGTATGTTACTTGCCCGAGATTCGATCGTCGGTATCTAAATACCTAGCTCAATCTCGTTACCGGCAAGTCTCTTTACTCGTTCTGTAATACATCATCCCGCAACTAACTCATTAGTTGCAATGCTTGCAAGGCTTAAGTGATGTGCATTACCGAGTGGGCCCAGAGATACCTCTCCGACAATCGGAGTGACAAAGCCTAATCTCGAAATACGCCAACCCAACAAGTACCTTCGGAGACACCTGTAGAGCACCTTTATAATCACCCAGTTACGTTGTGACGTTTGGTAGCACACAAAGTGTTCCTCCGATAAACGGGAGTTGCGTAATCTCATAGTCATAGGAACATGTATAAGTCATGAAGAAAGCAATAGCAACATACTAAACGATCAAGTGCTAAGCTAACGGAATGGGTCAAGTCAATCACATCATTCTCCTAATGATGTGACCCCGTTAATCAAATGACATCTCTTTGTCCATGGCTAGGAAACATAACCATCTTTGATCAACGAGCTAGTCAAGTAGAGGCATACTAGTGACACTCTGTTTGTCTATGTATTCACACATGTATCATGTTTCCGGTTAATACAATTCTAGCATGAATAATAAACATTTATCATGAAATAAGGAAATAAATAATAACTTTATTATTGCCTCTAGGGCATATTTCCTTCAGTCTCCCACTTGCAGTAAAGGCAATAATCTAGTTCACATCACCATGTGATTTAACATCAATAGTTCACATCTTTATGTGGTTAACACCCATAGTTCACATCGATATGTGACCAACACCCAAAGGGTTTACTAGAGTCAGTAATCTAGTTCACATCGCTATGTGATTAACACCCAAAGAGTACTAAGGTGTGATCACGTTTTGCTTGTGAGATAATTTTAGTCAACGGGTCTGTCACATTCAGATCCGTAAGTATTTTGCAAATTTCTATGTCCACAATGCTCTGCACGGAGCTACTCCAGCTAATAGCTCCCACTTTCAATATGTATCTAGATTGAGACTTAGATTCATCTGGATCAGTGTCAAAACTTGTATCGACGTAACCCTTTACGACGAACCTTTTGTCACTTCCATAATCGAGAAACATATCCTTATTCCACTAAGGATAATTTTGACCGATAATTTTGAACGTTGTCCAGTGATCTACTCCTAGATCACTATTGTACTCCCTTGACAAACTCAGTGGTAGGGTATACAATAGATCTGGTACACAGCATGGCATACTTTATAGAACCTATGGCTGAGGCATAGGGAATTACTTTCATTCTCTTTCTATCTTCTGCCGTGGTCGGGCTTTGAGTCTTACTCAATTTCACACCTTGTTACACAGGAAAGAACTCTTTCTTTGACTGTTCCATTTTGAACTATTTCAAAATCTTGTCAAGGTATGTACTCATTGAAAAAACTTATCAAGCGTCTTGATTTATCTCTATAGATCTTCATGCTAAATATGTAAGCAGCTTCACCGAGGTCTTCTTTGAAAAACTCCTTTCAAATACTCCTTTATGCTTTCCAGAAAATTCTACATTATTTCCGATCAACAATATGTCATTCATATATACTTATCAGAAATGTTGTAGTACTCCCACTCACTTTCTTGTAAATACAGGCTTCACCGCAAGTCTGTATAAAACTATCTGCTTTGACCAACTCATCAAAGCGTATATTCCAACTCCGAGATGCTTGCACTAGTCCATAGATGGATCGCTGGAGCTTGCACATTTTGTTAGCACCTTTAGGATCAACAAAACCTTCTGGTTGCATCATATACAACTCTTCTTTAAGAAATCCATTAGGGAATGCAGTTTTGACATCCATTTGCCAGATTTCATAAAATGTGGCAATTTGCTAACATGATTCAGACAGACTTAAGCATCGCTACGAGTGAGAAAATCTCATCGTAGTCAACACCTTGAACTTTGTCAAAAAAACCTTTTTTTGACAAGTCTAGCTTTGTAGATAGTAACACTACTATCAGCGTCTGTCTTCCTCTTGAAGATCCATTTATTTTCTATCGCTTGCCGATCAACGGGCAAGTCAATCAAAGTCCACACTTTGTTCTCATACATGGATCTCATCTCAGATTTCATGGCCTCAAGCCATTTTGCGGAATCTGGGCTCATCATCGCTTCCTCATAGTTCATAGGTTCGTCATGGTCAAGTAACATGAACTCCAGAGTAGGATTACCGTACCACTCTGGTGCGGATCTCACTCTAGTTGTCCTACGAGGTTCCGTAGTAACTTGATCTGAAGTTACATGATCATCATCATTAGCTTCCTCACTAATTGGTGTAGGAGTCATAGGAACAAATTTATGTGATTAACTACTTTCCAATAAGGGAGCAGGTACAGTTACCTCATCAAGTTCTACTTTCCTCCCACTCACTTCTTTCGAGAGAAACTCCTTCTCTAGAAAGGATCCATTCTTGGCAACGAATGTCTTGCCTTCGGATCTGTGATTAGAAGGTGTACCCAACTTTCTCCTTTGGGTATTCTATGAAGACACATTTCTCCGATTTGGGTTTGAGCTTATCAGTATGAAACTTTTTTACATAAGCATCGCAACCCCAAACTTTAAGAAACGACAACTTTGGTTTCTTGCCAAACCATAGTTCATACGGTGTCATCTCAACGGATTTAGATGGTGCCCTATGAAGGAAATATGCCCTAGAGGCAATAATAAAGTTATTATTTATTTCATTATATCATGATAAATGTTTATTATTCATGCTAGAATTGTATTAACCGGAAACATAATACATGTGTGAATACATAGACAAACAGAGTGTCACTAGTATGCCTCTACTTGACTAGCTCATTAATCAAAGATGGTTATGTTTCCTAGCCATAGACATGAGTTGTCATTTGATTAACGAGATCACCTCATTAGGAGAATGACGTGATTGACTTGACCCATTCCGTTAGCTTAGCACCCGATCGTTTAGTATGTTGCTATTGCTTTCTTCATGACTTATACATGTTCCTCTGACTATGAGATTATGCAACTCCCGTTTACCGAAGGAACACTTTGTGTGCTACCAAACGTCACAACATAAATGGGTGATTATAAAGGTGCTCTACAGGTGTCTCCAAAGGTACTTGTTGGGTTGGCGTATTTCGAGATTAGGATTTGTCACTCCGATTGTCGGAGAGGTATCTCTGGGCCCACTCGGTAATGCACATCACTATAAGCCTTGCAAGCATTGTGACTAATGAGTTAGTTGCGGGATGATGTGTTATGGAACGAGCAAAGAGACTTGCCGGTAACGAGATTGAACTAGGTATCGAGATACCGACGATCAAATCTCGGGCAAGTAACATACCGGTGACAAAGGGAACAACGTATGTTGTTATGCGGTCTGACCGATAAATATCTTCGTAGAATATGTGGGAGCCAATATGGGCATCCAGGTCCCGCTATTGGTTATTGACCGGAGACGTGTCTCGGTCATGTCTACATAGTTCTCGAACCCGTAGGGTCCGCACGCTTAACGTTACGATGACAGTTTTATTGAGTTTTGATTTACCGAAGGAGTTCGGAGTCCCGGATGAGATCGGGGATATGACGAGGAGTCTCGAAATGGTCGAGACGTAAAAATTGATATATTGGACGACTATATTCGGACTTCGGAAAGGTTCCGAGTGTTTCGGGTATTTTTCGGAGTACCGGAGAGTTACGGGAATTCGTATTGGGCCTTAATGGGCCATACGGAAAAGGAGAGAAAGGCCTCAAAAGGTGGCCGCACCCCTCCCCATGGTCTGGTCCGAATTGGACTAGGGAAGGGGGGCGCACCCTTCCTTCTTTCTCCTTCCCCCTTCCCTTCTCCTACTCCCACAAGGAAAGGAGGAGTCCTACTCCCGGTGGGAGTAGGACTCCCCCCTATGGCGCGCCTCTCCCCTCTCGTTGCTATGCATCACCATGATCTTGCGTGTGCGTAGGAATTTTTTTGAAATTACTACGTTCCCCAACAGTGGCATTCGAGCCTGGTTTTATGCGTTGATGCTATGCACGAGTAGAACACAAGTGAGTTGTGGGAGATATAAGTCATACTGCTTACCAGCATGTCATACTTTGGTTCAGCGGTATTGTGAGATGAAGCGGCCCGGACCGACATTACGCGTACGCTTACGCGAGACTGGTTTCACCGTTGCGAGCACTCGTTGCTTAATGGTGACCGGCGGGTGTCTGTCTCTCTCACTTTAGTTGAACCAAGTGTGGCTACGCCCGGTCCTTGCGAAGGTTAAAACAGCACCAACTTGACAAACTATCGTTGTGGTTTGATGCGTAGGTAAGAACGGTTCTTGCTAAGCCCGTAGCAGCCACGTAAAACATGCAACAACAAAGTAGAGGACGTCTAACTTGTTTTTGCAGGGCATGTTGTGATGTGATATGGTCAAGACATGATGTGATATAATGTGTTGTATAAGATGATCATGTTTTGTAACCGAGTTATCGGCAACTGGCAGGAGCCATATGGTTGTCGCTTTATTGTATGAGATGCAATCGCCATGTAATAGTTTTACTTTATCACTAAGCGGTAGCGATAGTCGTAAAAGCAATAAGTTGGCGAGACGACAACGATGCTACGATGGAGATCAAGGTGTCGCACCGGTGACGATGGTGATCATGATGGTGCTTCGAAGATGGAGATCACAAGCACGGTGCTTCGGAGATGGAGATCACAAGCACAAGATGATGATGGCCATATCATATCACTTATATTGATTGCATGTGATGTTAATCCTTTTTGCATCTTATCTTGCTTTGTTTGACGGTAGCATTATAAGATGATCCTTCACTAAATTATCAAAGTATAAGTGATCTCCCTGAGTATGCACCGTTGCGAAAGTTCTTCGTGCTGAGACACCACGTGATGATCGGGTGTGATAGGCTCTACGTTCAAATACAACGGGTGCAAAACAGTTGCACGCGCGGAATACTCAGGTTAAACTTGACGAGCCTAGCATATAACAGATATGGCCTCGGAACACGGAGACCGAAAGGTCGAGCGTGAATCATATAGTAGATATGATCAACATAGTGATGTTCACCGTTGAAACTACTCCATCTCACGTGATGATCGGACATGGTTTAGTTGATATGGATCACGTGATCACTTAGAGGATTAGAGGGATGTCTATCTAAGTGGGAGTTCTTAAGTAATATGATTAATTGAACTTAAATTTTTCATGAACTTAGTCCTGATAGTATTTTGCAAATTATGTTGTAGATCAATAGCTCGCGTTGTTGCTTCCCTGTTTTATTTTTTGATATGTTTCTAGAGAAAATTATGGTGAAAGATGTTAGTAGCAAAGATGCGGATTGGATCCGTGATCTGAGGATTATCCTCATTGCTGCACAGAAAAATTATGTCCTTGATGCACCGCTAGGTGACAGACCTATTGCAGGAGCAGATGCAGACGTTATGAACGTTTGGCTAGCTCAATATGATGACTACTTGATAGTTTAGTGCACCATGCTTAACGGCTTAGAATCGGGACTTCAAAGACGTTTTGAACGTCATGGACCATATGAGATGTTCCAGGAGTTGAAGTTAATATTTCAAGCAAATACCCAAGTTGAGAGATATGAAGTCTCCAACAAGTTCTATAGCTAAAAGATGGAGGAGAATCGCTCAACTAGTGAGCATGTGCTCAGATTGTCTGGGTACTACAATCGCTTGAATCAAGTGGGAGTTAATCTTCCAGATAAAATAGTGATTGACAGAATTCTCTAGTCACCATCACCAAGTTAGTAGAACTTCGTGATGAACTATAGTATGCAAGGGATGACGAAAGTAATTCCCGAGCTCTTCGTGATGCTGAAATCGACGAAGGTAGAAATCAAGAAAAACATCAAGTATTGATGGTTGACGAGACCACTAGTTTCAAGAAAAGGGCAAAGGGAAGAAGGGGAACTTCAAGAAGAACGGCAAGCAAGTTGCTGCTCAAGTGAAGAAGCCTAAGTCTGTTCCTAAGCCTGAGACTAAGTGCTTCTACTGCAAAGGGACTGGTCACTAGAAGCGGAACTACCCCAACTATTTGGTGGATAAGAAGGATGGCAAAGTGAACAAAGGTATATGATATACAGATTATTGATGTGTACTTTACTAGTGTTTATAGCAACCCCTCGGTAATTGATACTGGTTCAGTTACTAAGAGTAGTAACTCGAAACGGGAGTTGCAGAATAAACAGAGACTAGTAAAAGTGAACAAAGGTATATTTGATATACAGATTATTGATGTGTACTTTACTAGTGTTTATAGCAACCCCTCGGTAATTGATACTGGTTCAGTTGCTAAAGAGTAGTAACTCGAAACGGAAGTTGCAGAATAAACAGAGACTAGTAAAAGAAGAGGTGACGATGTGTGTTGGAAGTAGTTCCACGATTGATATGATCATCATCGCACACTCCCTATACTTTCGGGATTAGTGTTGAAACTTAATAAGTGTTATTTGGTGTTTGCGTTGAGCATGAATATGATTTGATCATGTTTGTTGCAATACGGTTATTCATTTAAATAAAAGAATAATTGTTGTTCTGTTTACATGAATAAAACCTTTTATGGTCAGACACCCAATAAAATGGTCTGTTGGATCTCGATCATAGTGATACACATATTCATAATATTGAAGCCAAAAGATGCAAGTTAATAATGATAGTGCAACTTATTTGTGGCACTGCCGTTTAGGTCATATTGGTGTAAAGCGCATGAAGAAACTGCATACTAATGGGATTTTGGAATCACTTGATTATGAATCACTAGATGCTTGCGAACCGTGCCTCATGGGCAAGATGACTAAAACGCCGTTCTCCGGAACTATGGAGAGAGCAACAGATTTGTTGGAAATCATACATACTGATGTATGCGATCCGATGAGTGTTGAGGCTCGTAGCGGGTATCATTAATTTCTGACCTTCACAGATGATTTGAGCAGATATGGGTATATCTACTTAATGAAACAGAAGTCTGAAACATTTGAAAAGTTCATGTAATTTCAGAGTGAAGCGAAAATCATCGTAACAAGAAAATAAAGTTTCTACGATTTGATCGTGGAGAAGAGTATTTTAGTTACGAGTTTGGCCTTCAGTTAAAACAATGTGAAATAGTTTCACTACTCACGCCACCTGGAACACCACAGCATAATGGTGTGTCCGAACGTCATAAACGTACTTTATTAGATATAGTGCAATCTATGATGTCTCTTACCAATTTACCACTATCGTTTTGGGGTTATGCATTAGAGACAGCTACATTCACGTTAAATAGGGCACCATCAAAATCCGATGAGACGACGCCTTATGAACTGTGGTTTGGCAAGAAACCAAAGTTGTCGTTTCTTAAAGTTTGGGGTTGCGATGCTTATGTGAAAAAGTTTCATCCTGATAAGTTCAAACCCAAATCGGAGAAATGTGTCTTCATAGGATACCCAAAGGAGATAGTTGGGTACACCTTCTATCACAGATCCGAAGGCAAGACATTCGTTGCTTAGTATGGATCCTTTCTAGAGAAGGAGTTTCTCTCGAAAGAAGTGAGTGGGAGGAAAGTAGAAACTTGATGAGGTAACTATACCTGCTCCCTTATTGGAAAGTAGCTCATCACAGAAATCTGTTCCTGTGACTCCTACACCAATTAGTGAGGAAGTTAATGATAATGATCATGTAACTTCAGATCAAGTTACTACCAAACCTCGTAGGTAAACCAGAGTAAGATCCGCACCAGAGTGGTACAGTAATCCTATTCTGGAGGTTATGTTACTAGACCATGACGAACCTACGAACTATGAAGAAGCGATGGTGAGCCCAGATTCCGCAAAATGGCTTAAGGCCATGAAATCTGAGATGAGATCCATGTATGAGAACAAAGTGTGGACTTTGGTTGATTTGCCCGATGATCGGCAAGCCATAGAAAATAAATGGATCTTCAAGAGGAAGACGGACGCTAATAGTAGTGTTACTATCTACAAAGCTAGACTTGTCGGAAAAAGGTTTTTGACAAAGTTCAAGGTGTTGACTACGATGAGATTTTCTCACTCGCAGCGATGCTTAAGTCTGTCCGAACCATGTTAGCAATTGTCGCATTTTATGAAATCTGGCAAATGGATAAACAAAACTGCATTCCTTAATGGATTTATTAAAGAAGAGTTGTATATGATGCAACCAGAAGGTTTTGTCAATCCTAAAGGTGCTAACAAAAATATGCAAGCTCCAGCGATCCATCTATGGACTGGTGCAAGCATCTCGGAGTAGGAATATACGCTTTGATAAGTTGATCAAAGGATATAGTTTTATACAGACTTGCGGTGAAGCCTGTATTTACAAGAAAGTGAGTGGGAGCACTACAACATTTCTGATAAGTATATGTAAGTGACATATTGTTGATCGAAAATAATGTAGAATTATTCTGCAAAGCATAAAGGAGTTTTTCAAAGAAAGACCTCGGTGAAGCTGCTTACATATTGAGCATCAAGATCTATAGAGATAGATCAAGACGCTTGATAAGTTTTTTCAATGAGTACATACCTTAACAAGATTTTGAAGTGGTTCAAAATGGAACAGTCAAAGAAAGAGTTTCTTGCCTGTGTTACAAGGTGTGAAATTGAGTAAGACTCAAAACCCGACCACGGCAGAAGATAGAAAAAGAATGAAAGTCATTCCCTATGCCTCGGCCATAGGTTCTATAAAGAATGCCATGCTGTGTACCAGATCTATTGTATACCCTACATTGATTTTGGCAAGGGAGTACAATAGTGATCTAGGAGTAGATCACTGGACAGCGGTCAAAATTATCCTTACTGGAATAAGGATATGTTTCTCGATTATGGAAGTGACAAAAGGCTCGTCGTAAAAGGTTACGTCGATGCAAGTTTTGACACTAATCTAGATGACTCTAGGTCTCGGTCTAGATACATATTGAAAGTGGGAGCAATTAGCTAGAGTAGCTCCATGCAGAGCATTGTAGACATAGAAATTTGCAAAATACTTACGGATCTGAATATGACAGACCCGTTGACTAAAATTACCTCACAAGCAAAACATGATCACACCTTAGTACTCTTTGGGTGTTAATCACATAGCGATGTGAACTAGATTACTGACTCTAGTAAACCCTTTGGGTGATGGTCACATGACGACGTGAACTATGGGTGTTAATCACATGGTGATGTGAACTATTCATGTTAAATCACATGGCGATGTGAACTAGATTATTGACTCTAGTGCAAGTGGGAGACTGAAGGAAATATGCCCTAGAGGCAATAATAAAGTTATTATTTATTTAATTATATCATGATAAATGTTTATTATTCATGCTAGAATTGTATTAACCGGAAACATAATACATGTGTGAATACATAGACAAACAGAGTGTCACTAGTATGCCTCTACTTGACTAGCTCGTTAATCAAAGATGGTTATGTTTCCTAGCCATAGACATGAGTTGTCATTTGATTAACGAGATCACCTCATTAGGAGAATGACGTGATTGACTTGACCCATTCCGTTAGCTTAGCACCCGATCGTTTAGTATGTTGCTATTGCTTTCTTCATGACTTATACATGTTCCTCTGACTATGAGATTATGCAACTCCCGTTTACCGGAGGAACACTTTGTGTGCTACCAAACTTCACAACGTAAATGGGTGATTATAAAGGTGCTCTACAGGTGTCTCCAAAGGTACTTGTTGGGTTGGCGTATTTCGAGATTAGGATTTGTCACTCCGATTGTCGGAGAGGTATCTCTGGGCCCACTCGGTAATGCACATCACTATAAGCCTTGCAAGCATTGTGACTAATGAGTTAGTTGCGGGATGATGTGTTACGGAACGAGTAAAGAGACTTGCCGGTAACGAGATTGGACTAGGTATCGAGATACCGACGATCAAATCTCGGGCAAGTAACATACCGGTGACAAAGGGAACAACGTATGTTGTTATGCGGTCTGACCGATAAAGATCTTTGTAGAATATGTGGGAGCCAATATGGGCATCCAGGTCCCGCTATTGGTTATTGACCGGAGACGTCTCTCGGTCATGTCTACATAGTTCTCGAACCCGTAGGGTCCGCACGCTTAACGTTACGATGACAGTTTTATTGAGTTTTGATGTACCAAAGGAGTTCGGAGTCCGGATGAGATCAGGGATATGATGAGGAGTCTCGAAATGGTCGAGACGTAAAAATCGATATATTGGACGACTATATTCGGACTTCGGAAAGGTTCCGAGTGATTCGGGTATTTTTCGGAGTACCGGAGAGTTACGGGAATTCGTATTGGGCCTTAATGGGCCATACGGGAAAGGAGAGAAAGGCCTCAAAAGGTGGCCGCACCCCTCCCCATGGTCTGGTCCGAATTGGACTAGGGAAGGGGGCGCACCCTTCCTTCTTTCTCCTTCCCCCTTCCCTTCTCCTACTCCCACAAGGAAAGGAGGAGTCCTACTCCCGGTGGGAGTAGGACTCCCCCCTATGGCGCGCCTCTCCCCTTGGCCGGCTGCCTCCTCCTTGCTCCTTTATATACTGGGGCAGGGGGGCACCCCAGAGACACAACAATTGATCCTTGAGATCTCTTAGCCGTGTGCGGTGCCCCCCTCCACCATATTACACCTCGATAATACCGTTGCGGAGCTTAGGCGAAGCCCTGCGTCGGTAGAACATCATCATCGTCACCACGCCGTCGTGCTGACGAAACTCTCCCTCAACACTCGGCTGGATCGGAGTTCGAGGGACGTCATCGAGCTGAACGTGTGTAGAACTCGGAGGTGCCGTACGTTCGGTACTTGATCGGTCGGATCGTGAAGACGTACGACTACATCAACCGCGTTGTGATAACGCTTCCGCTGTCGGTCTACGAGGGTACGTGGACAACACTCTCCCCTCTCGTTGCTATGCATCACCATGATCTTGCGTGTGCGTAGGAATTTTTTTGAAATTACTACGTTCCCCAACACCCTATTTAACGTGAATGCAGTTGTCTCTAATGCATAACCCCATAACGATAGTGGTAAATCGGTAAGAGACATAATAGATTGCACCATATCTAATAAAGTATGGTTACGATGTTCGAACACACCATTACGTTGTGGTGTTCCAGGTGGCGTGAGTTGCGAAACTATTCCGCAATGTTTCAAATGAAGACCAAACTCGTAACTCAAATATTCTCCTTCACGATCAGATCGTAGAAACTTTATTTTCTTATTACGATGATTTTCCACTTCACACTGAAATTATATGAACTTTTCAAATGTTTCAGACTTGTGTTTCATCAAGTAGATATACCCATATCTGCTAAAATCATCTGTGAAGGTCAGAAAATAATGATACTCGTCGCGAGCCTCAACACTCATCGGATCGCATACATCAGTATGTATTATTTCCAACAATTCAGTTGCTCGCTCCATTGTTCCGGAGAACGGAGTCTTAGTCGTCTTGCCCATAAGACATGGTTCGCAAGCATCAAGTGATTCCAAAATCCCATCAGCATGGAGTTTCTTCATGCGCTTTACACCAATATGACCTAAACGGCAGTGCCACAAATAAGTTGCACTATCATTATTAACTTTGCATCTTTTGGCTTCAATATTATGTGTATCACTACGATCAAGGTCCAACAAACCATTTTTATTGGGTGTATGACCATAGAAGGTTTTATTCATGTAAACAGAACAACAATTATTCTAACTTAAATGAATAACCGTATTGCAATAAACATGATCAAATCATATTCATGCTCAACGCAAACACCAAATAACACTTATTTAGGTTCAACACTAATCCCGAAAGTATAGGGAGTGTGCGATGATGATCATATCAATCTTGGAACTACTTCCAACACACATCGTCACTTCGCCCTTAACTAGTTTCTGTTCATTCTGCAACTCCCGTTTCGAGTTACTACTCTTAGCAACTGAACCAGTATCAAATACCAAGAGGTTGCTGCGAACACTAGTAAAATACACATCAATAATCTGTATATCAAATATACCCTTGTTCACTTTGCCATCCTTCTTATCCGCCAAATACTTGGGGCAGTTCCGCTTCCAGTGACCAGTCCCTTTGCAGTAGAAGCACTTAGTCTCAGGCTTAGGTCCAGACTTGGGCTTCTTCACTTGAGTAGCAACTTGCTTGTCGTTCTTCTTGAAGTTTCCCTTTGCCCTTTTCTTGAAGCTAGTACTTTTGTCAACCGTCAACACTTGATGCTTTTCTTGATTTCTACCTTCGTCGATTTCAGCATCACGAAGAGCATGGGAATCGTTTCCGTTATCCCTTGCATATTATAGTTCATCACGAAGTTCTAGTAACTTGGTGATAGTGACTAGAGAACTTTGTCAATTACTATCTTATCTGGAAGATTAACTCCCACTTGATTCAAGCAATTGTAGTACCCAGACAATCTGAGCATATGCTTACTGATTGAGCTATTCTCCTCCATCTTTTAGGCAAAGTACTGTCAGAGGTCTCATACCTCTCGACACGGGCATGAGTCTGAAATACTAATTTCAACTCTTGGAACATCTTATATGCCCCATGACGTTTCAAAAACGTCTTTGAAGCCCCGATTCTAAGCCGTAAAGCATGGTACACTAAACTATCAAGTAGTCATCATATCGAGCTTTCTAAACGTTCATAACGTCTGCATTTGCTCCTGCAATCGGTCTGTCACCTAGCGGTGCATTAAGGACATAATTCTTCTGTGCAGCAATGAGGATAATCCTCAGATCACGGATCCAATCCGCATCATTTCTACTAACATCTTTCAATTTAGTTTTCTCTAGGAACATATCAAAAATAAAACAGGGGAGCTAAACGCGAGCTATTGATCTACACATAGATATGCTAATACTACCAAGACTAAGTTCATGATAAATTAAAGTTCAATTAATCATATTACTTAAGAATTCCCACTTAGATAGATATCCCTCTAATCATCTAAGTGATCACGTGACCCAAATCAACTAAACCATGTCCGATCATCACGTGAGATGGGGTAGTTTTCAATGGTGAACATCACTATGTTGATCATATCTACTATATGATTCACGCTCGACCTTTCGGTCTCAGTGTTCCGAGGCCATACCTGCATATGCTAGGCTCGTCAAGTTTAACCCGAGTATTCCGCGTGTGCAAAACTGGCTTGCACCCGTTGTAGATGAACGTTTATCACACCCGATCATCACGTGGTGTCTCGGCACGACGAACTTTGGCAACGGTGCATACTCAGGAAGAACACTTTTATCTTGAAATTTAGTGAGAGATCATCTTATAATGCTACCGTCAAACAAAGCAAAATAAGATGCATAAAAGATAAACATCACATGCAATCAATATAAGTGATATGATATGGCCATCATCATCTTGTGCTTGTGATCTCCATCTCCGAAGCACCGTCATGATCACCATCGTCACCGGCGCGACACCTTGATCTCCATCGTAGCATCGTTGTCGACTCGCCAACTATTGCTTCTACGACTATCGCTACCGCTTAGTGATAAAGTAAAGCATTACAGGGCGATTGCATTGCATACAATAAAGCGACAACCATATGGCTCCTGCCAGTTGCCGATAACTCGGTTACAAAACATGATCATCTCATACAATAAAATATAGCATCATGTCTTGACCATATCACATCACAACATGCCCTGCAAAAACAAGTTAGACATCCTCTACTTTGTTGTTGCAAGTTTTACGTGGCTGCTACGGGCTGAGCAAGAACCGTTTTTACCTACGCATCAAAACCACAACGATAGTTTGTCAAGTTAGTGTTGTTTTAACCTTCTCAAGGACCGGGCGTAGCCACACTCAGTTCAACTAAAGTTGGAGAAACTGACAGCCGCCAGCCACCTGTGTGCAAAGCACGTCGGTAGAACCAGTCTCGCGTAAGCGTACGCGTAATGTCGGTCTGGACCGCTTCCTCCAACAATACCGCCGAACCAAAGTATGACATGCTGGTAAGCAGTATGACTTGTATCACCCACAACTCACTTGTGTTCTACTCGTGCATATAACATGTACGCATAAAACCAGGCTCGGATGCCACTGTTGGGGAACGTAGTAATTTCAAAAAAATCCTACGCACACGCAAGATCATGGTGATGCATAGCAACGAGAGGGGAGAGTGTGTCCACGTACCCTCATAGACCGAAAGCGGAAGCGTTAGCACAACGCGGTTGATGTAGTCGTACGTCTTCACGATCCGACCGATCAAGTACCGAACGCACGGCACCTCCGAGTTCAGCACACGTTCAACTCGATGACGTCCCTCGAACTCCGATCCAGCCGAGCTTTGAGGGAGAGTTCCGTCAGCACGACGGCGTGGTGACGATGATGATGTTCTACTAACGCAGGGCTTCGCCTAAGCACCGCTACGATATGACCGAGGTGGATTATGGTGGAGGGGGGCACTGCACACGGCTAAGAGATCCAAGGGATCAATTGTCGTGTCTCTAGGGGGTGCCTCCCTCCCGTATATAAAGGAGTGGAGGAGGGGGAGGGGCCGGCCACCCTTGGCGCGCCCCATGAGGAGTCCTTCTTCCACCGGGAGTAGGACTCCCCCCCCCCCTTCCATGTTGGAGTAGGAGAGGAGAGGGAAGGAGAGAGAGGGGGAAAGGAAAGGGGGGGCGCCGCCCCCCTCCTTGTCCAATTCGGACTTGGGGGGGGAAGGGCGTGCGGCTGCCCCTTGGCCGCCTCTCCTCTTCCACCACTTGGGCCCATGAGGCCCAATAACCTCCGGGGGGTTCCGGTAACCCCCCGGTACTCCGGTATTTATCTGATAACCCCCGGAACCATTCCGGTGTCCGAATATAGTCGTCCAATATATCAATCTTCATGTCTCGACCATTTCGAGACTCCTCGTCATGTCCGTGATCACATCCGGGACTCCAAACTACCTTCGGTACATCAAAATATATAAACTCATAATATAATCGTCATCGAACTTTAAGCGCGCGGACCCTACGGGTTCGAGAACTATGTAGACATGACCGAGACACGTCTCCGGTCAATAACCAATAGCTGAACCTAGATGCTCATATTGGCTCCCACATATTCTACGAAGATCTTTATCGGTCAAACCGCATAACTACATACGTTGTTCCCTTTGTCATCGGTATGTTACTTGCCCGAGATTCGATCGTCGGTATCTCAATACCTAGCTCAATCTCATTACCGGCAAGTCTCTTTACTCGTTCTGTAATACATCATCCTGCAACTAACTCATTAGTTGCAATGCTTGCAAGGTTTAAGTGATGTGCATTACCGAGTGGGCCCAGAGATACCTCTCCGACAATCGGAGTGACAAATCCTAATCTCGAAATACGCCAACCCAACAAGTACCTTCGGAGACACCTGTAGAGCACCTTTATAATCACCCAGTTACGTTGTGACGTTTGGTAGCACACAAAGTGTTCCTCCGGTAAACGGGAGTTGCATAATCTCATAGTCATAGGAACATGTATAAGTCATGAAGAAAACAATAGCAACATACTAAACGATCAAGTGCTAAGCTAACGGAATTGGTCAAGTCAATCACATCATTCTCCTAATGATGTGACCCCGTTAATCAAATGACAAATCTTTGTCCATGGCTAGGAAACATAACCATCTTTGATCAACGAGCTAGTCAAGTAGAGGCATACTAGTGACACTCAGTTTGTCTATGTATTCACACATGTATCATGTTTCCGGTTAATACAATTCTAGCATGAATAATAAACATTTATCATGAAATAAGGAAATAAATAATAATAACTTTATTATTGCCTCTAGGGCATATTTCCTTCACCTAGAGCCTATCTCAAATTTCAGTAGAAATTTGGCTGGGTATAAACGGGAATTACCCGGGGTCTGCTAAATTGGAGCTCACATATAAGGCATTCACGAGTAAAGTGGGTTACGGGTACAGGTAATGCTATCATATCCCATCCTCGTCTTACCTGCCGGGTAAGGTATTTGAGCCAACAGCTTCTCATGTGCATTTAAACTAGTTCATTCATGTCTCCTAATAGAGTAATTACCCATGTAGGGATGGCAATGGGTACCCATTACCCACGTACTGTGCGTAAAAACCCTATTAGGGTAAAGGGTATGAGATAAAATGTTATCCATAGGTATATAGATAGGAAAATCTCAAACCCATCGGGTAGAACGGGTAGGGATATGGGATCACATAACTCATACCCGCGTACCCATGTACCCTTATAAAATCTAACAAATATGGATAAATTACCTCTACACTTTTGTCGTGAGTTTGTCAACTTAGAATTTATTACTATGTGCTACTACTTATGCCTATATGTTGATGTTTTGATGTGTCGCTGTTTAAAAGAAAGTGTTGATTTTTATAGAATGTGTTGTTGTTTTGGATGTGTTGTTGTTTATTAGTATGTATTTGTGTTATTATGTGTTGTTGTTTATAAAATATGATTGTTTGTTGTTTATAATTATGTGATGCTCAAATTAATGTTATTCAAACATGAATATTTTTACCCGCGGGTACCCATTTACTCTGTCGGGTGACGGGTATGAAAATAATTGTACCTATTAATGGGTATGTGTACGGGTGATGGGTAAGCTCAAACGAGACGGTTAAGGGTATGGGATGGCTCCACATATACCCAAACCCTGCGGGTCTTATCCCTATGCCCATGGCATGCGGGTAAGGACTAATCATTGCCGAAATATGTTGAATAACGGCGACTACGAACATGGGTCTACATGTTGTGTACGTCCCGGTGCACCCCTGACCTGCCACATCCCACTCCTAAGTCTAGTCCAGCAATAACTTACACCAGTGAAGGCATCTCGCTGTATATATAAGCACACCGATGCGGTTAGCTCAACATATGCCCCATTTGTACACAGCTTCACGGCAGTCCCAGCAGTGGTTAAGAGACGATCAATGCTGATCCAACAGACGAACTGCAGCAAGCCCCGTCGGCGAGGTCGCCGGCGTGTGCGCAGCAGCGGTGGTGGTGTCCGGCTGGGCTTGCTGCTCCGGCTGCGCGTGCGGCTGTCCGGAATCGTCGGCCTGCTCGTCAGGAGCATGGAGGAGCTCAGATGCTACCCTGGCCGTGGCAAGACCAGCTGCTCGACGTCGAGAGCGCGCAGGCCGGCGTTGTCCCTTGGCGGTAGCTGCCGTCGCCGTCCGGCGCCGGCAGAGAGGAATCAGAGCTCCTTCTACAACGAGGCCATAGCAGACTGCTTGGAGTTCATCAAGAGCAGATCCACCTACCTGCCTGCGAAGGATGATAAGATTGTCAGTTTGAATTAGTTTGATTGTGTAGTCTTTCTTTATGGTGAAGTTTCTGCTCCTGGAATTGGTTTTATCACTTTTGGGGGAGAATTTAATTAGTCTTTTCTTAGTGTTCTACGTATGTTTACATGATGATTAGTTCTCAAAACAAAAACAAAATTGTTGGCACCCATCAAAATTTAATCAAGGTTAGGCGCCCTAGTTCAAAAAGGAAAAACAATCAAGTTTAAGTGTGAATGTGTGATTCTGCTTCGTCTTCTTTTGTTCTTGAAAATCAATCAACTTGACCAATCATCTTTCTTCTTCTTTTCTATGGTCATGTTCGCTTTCTAACAGCGGCGCTGCACTGACATCACAAAAATTCATTTCTATCTCTCGAGAAAGATATTTGTAAGTTTCGGTGCTTAAAAATGTATATCTAAAAAATCACGAAATGACCGTGGGCAAACACAAATGTAAAATTAATTTGTTTTCGGAAATAACGACACCTAAAAAATACCTAGTTGCATATATTGAAGTTTGCACATATATTATTTAGAAAATATGTGAACATTTTAAAAAACACATGAACACTTTTTAAAAAGTACATGATCTTCTTTCTAAAATATTAGAGCAATTGTATAATTATGAATAAATGCACCAAAGCTTTTTTAATTTCATGGAAATTTTAAAAAAAATGTTTGAACACTTTTCTAAAGTACACAAACATTTTAGAAAGATGTGAACAATATTTAATTACCTGAATATTTTTAAATACGTGAACATCCTTTTTTTATTATATGAAGCGAATGATTTTCTTATTGCATGAATATATTTTTAAATATCCGAACACTTTTTATTAATAATTAAATGTCACGGCGATTTCGCGGCAATACTCATGATTTGGGGATTTTGTGAAGCAAGGCGCATGAGGAGGATCTAGTTACGGGATTCACAAGAGTGATTTACCTAGGTTCGGGTCCTCCGTCTTAGAGGTAATACCCTACCGCCGACCGTTTTGATCAAGTCTCCTATGATGATTCAAAAGTGTCTGAATCTATGAATATCAACATGTGTATCTACCCACATGCTTTTTGCCCGCTCAAGGGCGCCCTAGCCCCACCTTATATAGGGCTGAGGAGGCTGAGTAGTACAAAGACCGAGTCGACCATGTAGCTGTAACTGAGTATCTGGTGTTGGGGAACGTAGTAATTTCAAAAAAATTCCTACGCACACGCAAGATCATGGTGATGCATAGCAACGAGAGGGGAGAGTGTTGTCCACGTACCCTCGTAGACCGAAAGCGGAAGCGTTAGCACAACGCGGTTGATGTAGTCGTACGTCTTCACGATCCGACCGATCAAGTACCGAACGCACGGCACCTCCGAGTTCAGCACACGTTCAGCCCGATGACGTCCCTCGAACTCCGATCCAGCCGAGTGTTGAGGGAGAGTTTCGTTAGCACGATGGTGTGGTGACGATGATGATGTTCTACCGACGCAGGGCTTCGCCTAAGCACCGCTACAGTATTATCGAGGTGGACTATGGTGGAGGGGGGCACCGCACACGGCTAAAAGATCAAACGATCAATTGTTGTGTCTCTAGGGTGCCCTCCTGCCCCCGTATATGAAGGAGCAAGGGGGGAGGTGCTGCCGGCCAGGAGGGGGTGCGCCAGGAGGAGTCCTACTCCCACCGGGAGTAGGACTCCCTCCCGCTTCCTTGTTGGATTAGGAGAAGAGGGGGAAAGAGGTGGAGGAGAAGAAGGAAAGGGGGGCGCCGCCCCCCTCTCCTTGTCCTATTCGGACTAGGGGGAGGGGCGCGCGGCCCTTGCCCTGGCCGCCTCTCCTCTTCTCCACTAAGGCCCACTATGGCCCATTAATCCCCGGGGGGTTCCGGTAACCCCTCCGGTACTCCGATAAAATCCTGATTTCACCCGGAACACTTCCGATATCCAAATATAGGCTTCCAATACATCAATCTTCATGTCTCGACCATTTCGAGACTCCTCGTCATGTCCGTGATCACATCCGGGACTCCGAACAATCTTCGTTACATCAAAACATATAAACTCATAATATAACTGTCATCGAAACGTTAAGCGTGCGGACCGTACGGGTTCGAGAACTATGTAGACATGACCGAGACACGTCTCCGGTCAATAACCAATAGCGGAACCTGGATGCTCATATTGGCCCCACATATTCTACGAAGATCTTTATCGGTCAGACCGCATAACAACATACGTTGTTCCCTTTGTCATCAGTATGTTACTTGCCCGAGATTCGATCGTCGGTATCTCAATACCTAGTTCAATCTCGTTACCGGCAAGTCTCTTTACTCGTTCCGTAGTACATCATCCCGCAACTAACTCATTAGTTGCAATGCTTGCAAGGCTTAAGTGATGTGCATTACCGAATGGGCCCAGAGATACCTCTCTGACAATCGGAGTGACAAATCCTAATCTCGAAATACGCCAACCCAACAAGTACCTTTGGAGACACCTGTAGAGCACCTTTATAATCATCCAGTTACGTTGTGACGTTTGGTAGCACACAAAGTGTTCCTCCGATAAACGGGAGTTGCATAATCTCATAGTCATAGGAACATGTATAAGTCATGAAGAAAGCAATAGCAACATACTATACGATCGAGTGCTAAGCTAACGGAATGGGTCAAGTCAATCACATCATTCTCCTAATGATGTGATCTCGTTAATCAAATGACAACCCATGTCAATGGCTAGGAAACATAACCATATTTGATCAACGAGCTAGTCAAGTAGAGGCATACTAGTGACACTCTGTTTGTCTATGTATTCACACAAGTATTACGTTTCCGGTTAATACAATTCTAGCATGAATAATAAACATTTATCATGATATAAGGAAATAAATAATAACTTTATTATTGCCTCTAGGGCATATTTCCTTCAGTCTCCCACTTGCACTAGAGTCAATAATCTAGATTACACAGTAATGATTTTAACACCCATGGAGCCTTGGTGCTGATCATGTTTTGCTCGTGGAAGAGGCTTAGTCAACAGGTCTGCAACATTCAGATCCGTATGTATCTTGCAAATTTCTATGTCTCCCACCTGGACTAAATCCCGGATGGAATTGAAGCGTCTCTTGATGTGCTTGGTTCTCTTATGAAATCCGGATTCCTTCGCCAAGGCAATTGCACCAGTATTGTCACAAAAGATTTTCATTGGACCCGATGCACTAGGTATGACACCTAGGTCGGATATGAACTCCTTCATCCAGACTCCTTCATTTGCTGCTTCCGAAGCAGCTATGTACTCCGCTTCACACGTAGATCCCGCCACGACGCTTTGTTTAGAACTGCACCAACTGACAGCTCCACTGTTCAATGTAAACACGTATCCGGTTTGCGATTTAGAATCGTCCGGATCAGTGTCAAAGCTTACATCAACGTAACCATTTACGGTGAGCTCTTTGTCACCTCCATAAACGAGAAACATATCCTTAGTCCTTTTTAGGTATTTCAGGATGTTCTTGACCGCTGTCCAGTGATCCACTCCTGGATTACTTTGGTACCTTCCTGCTAGACTTATAGCAAGGCACACATCAGGTCTGGTACACAGCATTGCATACATGATAGAGCCTATGGTTGAAGCATAGGGAACATCTTTCATTTTCTCTCAATCTTCTGCAGTGGTCGGGCATTGAGTCTTACTCAACTTCACACCTTGTAACACAGGCAAGAACCCTTTCTTTGCTTGATCCATTTTGAACTTCTTCAAAATTTTGTCAAGGTATGTGCTTTGTGAAAGTCCAATTAAGCGTCTTGATCTATCTCTATAGATCTTGATGCCCAATATATAAGCAGCTTCACCGAGGTCTTTCATTGAAAAACTCTTATTCAAGTATCCCTTTATGCTATCCAGAAATTCTATATCATTTCCAATCAGCAATATGTCATCCACATATAATATTTAGAAATTCTACAGAGCTCCCACTCACTTTCTTGTAAATACAGGCTTCTCCAAAAGTCTGTACAAAACCAAATGCTTTGATCACACTATCAAAGCATTTATTCCAACTCCGAGAGGCTTGCACCAGTTCATAAATGGATCGCTAGAGCTTGCACACTTTGTTAGCTCCCTTTGAATCGACAAAACCTTCCGGTTGCATCATATACAACTCTTCTTCCAGAAATCCATTCAGGAATGCAGTTTTGACATCCATTTGCCAAATTTCATAATCATAAAATGCGGCAATTGCTAACATGATTCGGACAGACTTAAGCATCGCTACGGGTGAGAAGGTCTCATCGTAGTCAATCCCTTGAACTTGTCGAAAACCTTTCGCAACAAGTCGAGCTTTATAGACAGTAACGTTACCGTCAGCGTCAGTCTTCTTCTTGAAGATCCATTTATTTTCAATGGCTTGCCGATCATCGAGCAAGTCAACCAAAGTCCACACTTTGTTCTCATACATGGATCCCATCTCAGATTTCATGGCCTCAAGCCATTTTGCGGAATCTGGGCTCACCATCACTTCTTCATAGTTCGTAGGTTCGTCATGGTCTAGTAACATAACCTCCAGAACAGGATTACCGTACCACTCTGGTGCAGATCTTAGTCTGGTTGACCTACGAGGTTCAGTGACAACTTGATCTGAAGTTCCATGATCATCATCATTAACTTCCTCACTAATTGGTGTAGGCGTCACAGGAACCGGTTTCTGTGATGAACTACTTTCCAATAGGGGAGCAGGTACAGTTACCTCATCAAGTTCTACTTTCCTCCCACTCACTTCTTTCGAGAGAAACTCCTTCTCTAGAAAGGATCCATTCTTAGCAACGAATGTCTTGCCTTCGGATCTGTGATAGAAGGTGTACCCAACAGTCTCCTTTGGGTATCCTATGAAGACACATTTCTCCGATTTGGGTTCGAGCTTATCAGGTTGAAGCTTTTTCACATAAGCATCGCAGCCCCAAACTTTAAGAAACGACAACTTTGGTTTCTTGCCAAACCACAGTTCATAAGGCGTCGTCTCAACAGATTTCGATGGTGCCCTATTTAACGTGAATGCAGCCGTCTCTAAAGCATAACCCCAAAATGATAGCGGTAAATCAGTAAGAGACATCATAGATCGCACCATATCTAGTAAAGTACGATTACGACGTTCGGACACACCATTTCGCTGTGGTGTTCCGGGTGGCGTGAGTTGCAAAACTATTCCGCATTGTTTCAAATGTAGACCAAACTCATAACTCAAATATTCTCCTCCACGATCAGATCGTAGAAACTTTATTTTCTTGTTACGATGATTTTCAACTTCACTCTGAAATTCTTTGAACTTTTCAAATGTTTCAGACTTATATTTCATTAAGTAGATATACCCATATCTGCTCAAATCATCTATGAAGGTGAGAAAATAATGATATCCACCACGAGCCTCAACATTCATCGGACCACATACATCTTTATGTATGATTTCCAACAAATCTGTTGCTCTCTCCATAGTACCGGAGAACGACATTTTAGTCATCTTGCCCATGAGGCACGGTTCACAAGTACCAAGTGATTCATAATCAAGTGGTTCCAAAAGTCCATCAGTATGGAGTTTCTTCATGCACTTTACACCGATATGACCTAAACGGGAGTGCCACAAATAAGTTGCACTATTATTATCAACTCTGCATCTTTTGGCTTCAACATTATGAATATGTGTATTACTACTATCGAGATTCATCAAAAATAGACCACTCTTTAAGGGTGCATGACCATAAAAGATATTACTCATATAAATAGAACAACCATTATTCTCTGATTTAAATGAATAACTGTCTCGCATCAAACAAGATCCAGATATAATGTTCATGCTCAACGCTGGCACCAAATAACAATTATTTAGGTCTAATACTAATCCCGAAGGTAGATGTAGAGGTAGCGTGCCGACGGCGATCACATCAACTTTGGAACCATTTCCCACGTGCATCGTCACCTCGTCCTTAGCCAGTGTCCGCTTAATCTGTAGTCCCTGTTTCGAGTTGCAAATATTAGCAGCAGAACCAGTATCAAAATACCCAGGTGCTACTGCGAGCTCTGGTAAGGTACACATCAATAACATGTATATCACATATACCTTTGTTCACCTTGCCATCCTTCTTATCCGCCAAATACTTGGGGCAGTTCCGCTTCCAGTGACCAGTCTGCTTGCAGTAGAAGCACTCATTCTCAGGCTTAGGTCCAGACTTGGGTTTCTTCTCTTGAGCAGCAACTTGCTTGCTGTTCTTCTTGAAGTTCCCCTTCTTCTTCCCTTTGCCCTTTTTCTTGAAACTGGTGGTCTTATTGACCATCGACACTTGATGCTCCTTCTTGATTTCTACCTCCGCAGCCTTTAGCATTGCGAAGAGCTCGGGAATCGTCTTATCCATCCCTTGCATGTTATAGTTCATCACAAAGCTCTTGTAGCTTGGTGGCAGTGATTGAAGAATTCTGTCAATGATGCTATCATTCGGAAGATTAACTCCCAGTTGAATCAAGTGATTGTTATACCCAGACATTCTGAGTATATGCTCACTGACAGAACTATTCTCTTCCATCTTGCAGCTGTAGAACTTATTGGAGACTTCATATCTCTCAATCTGGGCATTTGCTTGAAATATTAACTTCAACTCCTGGAACATCTCATATGCTCCATGACGTTCAAAACATCGTTGAAGTCCCGGTTCTAAGCCGTAAAGCATGGCACACCGAACTATCGAGTAGTCATCAGCTTTCCTTTGCCAGACGTTCTTAACGTCGTCAGTTGCATCTGCAGCAGGCCTGGCACCCAGCGGTGCTTCCAGGACGTAATTCTTCTATGCAGCAATGAGGATAATCCTCAAGTTACGGACCCAGTCCGTGTAATTGCTACCATCATCTTTCAACTTTGCTTTCTCAAGGAACGCATTAAAATTTAACGGAACAACAGCACGGGCCATCTATCTACAATCAACATAGACAAGCAAGATACTATCAGGTACTAAGTTCATGATAAATTTAAGTTCAATTAATCATATTACTTAAGAACTCCCACTTAGATAGACATCTCTCTAATCCTCTAAGTGATCACATGATCCAAATCAACTAAACCATAACTGATCATCACGTGAAATGGAGTAGTTTTCAATGGTGAACATCACTATGTTGATCATATCTACTATATGATTCACGCTCGACCTTTCGGTCTCAGTGTTCCGAGGCCATATCTGCATATGCTAGGCTCGTCAAGTTTAACCTGAGTATTCTGCGTGTGCAAAACTGGCTTGCACCCGTTGTAGATGGACGTAGAGCTTATCACACCCGATCATCACGTGGTGTCTGGGCACGACGAACTTTGGCAATGGTTCATACTCAGGGAGAACACTTTTATCTTGAAATTTAGTGAGAGATCATCTTATAATGCTACCGTCAATCAAAGCAAGATAAGATGCATAAAAGATAAACATCACATACAATCAATATAAGTGATATGATATGGCCGTCATCATCTTGTGCTTGTGATCTCCATCTCCGAAGCACCGTCATGATCACCATCGTCACCGATGCGACACCTTGATCTCCATCGTAACATCGTTGTCGTATCGCCAATCTTATGCTTCTACGACTATCGCTACCGCTTAGTGATAAAGTAAAGCATTACAGGACGATTGCATTGCATACAATAAAGTGACAACCATATGGCTCCTGCCAGTTGCCGATAACTCGGTTACAAAACATGATCATCTCATACAATAAAATTTAGCATCATGTCTTGACCATATCACATCACAACATGCCCTGCAAAAACAAGTTAGACGTCCTCTAATTTGTTGTTGCAAATTTTACGTGGCTGATACGGGCTTAGCAAGAACCGTTCTTACCTACGCATCAAAACCACAACGATAATTTGTCAAGTTGGTGTTGTTTTAACCTTCGCAAGGACCAGGCGTAGCCACACTCGGTTCAACTAAAGTTGGAGAAACTGACACCCGCCAGCCACCTGTGTGCAAAGCACGTCGGTAGAACCAGTCTCGCGTAAGCGTACGGTAATGTCAGTCCGGGCCGCTTCATCCAACAATACCGCTGAACCAAAGTGTGACATTGCTGGTAAGCAGTATGACTTGTATCGCCCACAACTCACTTGTGTTCTACTCGTGCATATAACATCAACGCATAAAACCTGGCTCTAATACCACTGTTGGGGAACGTAGTAATTTCAAAGAAATTCCTACGCACATGCAAGATCATGGTGATGCATAGCAACGAGAGGGGAGAGTGTTGTCCACGTACCCTCGTAGACCAAAAGCGGAAGCGTTAGCACAACGTGGTTGATGTAGTCGTACGTCTTCACGATCCGACTGATCAAGTACCGAACGCACGGCACCTCCGAGTTCAGCACACGTTCAGCCCGATGACGTCCCTCGAACTCCGATCCAGCCGAGTGTTGAGGGAGAGTTTCGTCAGCACGACGGCGTGGTGACGATGATGATGTTCTACTGACGCAGGGCTTCGCCTAAGCACCGCTACAGTATTATCGAGGTGGACTATGGTGGAGGGGGGCACCGCACACGGCTAAAAGATCAAACGATCAATTGTTGTGTCTCTAGGGTTCCCTCCTGCCCGCGTATATAAAGGAGCAAGGGGGGAGGTGCGACCGGCCAGGAGGGGGCGCGCCAGGAGGAGTCCTACTCCCACCGGGAGTAGGACTCCCTCCCTTTTCCTTGTTGGATTAGGAGAAGAGGGGGAAAGAGGTGGAGGAGAAGAAGGAAAGGGGGGCGCCGCCCCCCTCTCCTTGTCCTATCCGGACTAGGGGGAGGGGCGCGCAGCCCTTGCCCTGGCCGCCTCTCCTCTTCTCCACTAAGGCCCACTATGGCCCATTAACCCCCGGGGGGTTCCGGTAACCCCTCCGGTACTCCGGTAAAATCCTGATTTCACCCGGAACACTTTCGATATCCAAATATAGGCTTTCAATATATCAATCTTCATGTCTCGACCATTTCAAGACTCCTCGTCATGTCCGTGATCACATCCGGGACTCCGAACAATCTTCGGTACATCAAAACATATAAACTCATAATATAACTGTCATCGAAACGTTAAGCGTGCGGACCGTACGGGTTCGAGAACTATGTAGACATGACCGAGACACGTCTCCGGTCAATAACCAATAGCGGAACCTGGATGCTCATATTGGCTCACACATATTCTACGAAGATCTTTATCGGTCAGACCGCATAACAACATACGTTGTTCCCTTTGTCATCGGTATGTTACTTGCCCGAGATTCGATCGTCGGTATCTCAATACCTAGTTCAATCTCGTTACTGGCAAGTCTCTTTACTCGTTCCGTAGTACATCATCCCGCAACTAACTCATTAGTTGCAATGCTTGCAAGGCTTAAGTGATGTGCATTACTGAGTGGGCCTAGAGATACCTCTCCGACAATCGGAGTGACAAATCCTAATCTCGAAATACGCCAACCCAACAAGTACCTTTGGAGACACCTGTAGAGCACCTTTATAATCACCCAGTTACGTTGTGACATTTGGTAGCACACAAAGTGTTCCTCCGGTAAACGGGAGTTGCATAATCTCATAGTCATAGGAACATGTATAAGTCATGAAGAAAGCAATAGCAACATACTATACGATCGAGTGCTAAGCTAACGGAATGGGTCAAGTCAATCACATCATTCTCCTAATGATGTGATCCCGTTAATCAAATGACAACCCATGTCAATGGCTAGGAAACATAACCATCTTTGATCAATGAGCTAGTCAAGTAGAGGCATACTAGTGACACTTTGTTTGTCTATGTATTCACACAAGTATTACGTTTCTGGTTAATACAATTCTAGGATGAATAATAAACATTTATCATGATATAAGGAAATAAATAATAACTTTATTATTGCCTCTAGGGCATATTTCCTTCATCTGGATCGGAAGGCAGCGATGTCACGACGTTGTCCCCTTCATTAAGGTGTTGTCTTGGCTGCTCGCGGTGTCCATGGTGATGGATTTCGAGTTGTTGGTTGCCGTGCTTGGTGTGGCGCTTCTCCGACGATGTCTGCTTGGTGTGATGCTAACCCGTGCTTGGTTAGCATGGGTTGAGGATTGATCTAGGACCACCGTGAAGATGTCTGTGTGGCGCCGATGCCGCATCTCCGACGCCCTCTTCAAGTTGGGGGTGCCCGAGTCCCTGTGCGCCGCCGTCGTCATGGACGGCAAGGGAAATGGAAATGCTAGGGGCAGACAGACCGTGGCGGCATCGACGGCTGACGCAGCCCTGCGCCAGGGAAAAGTCGACCAGTTGCGCCGCAAGCGCCATGCGATGACCGATCAAGGCTGCCGCGGCCTTACCTGCCCTTCCGCGACCCCTACGACTTCGACTCCGACTGGAGCGGTGACATCAACGGACCGGATAATGATGGAGGTGCCACCAGCCAACCCCGCCATGCGTACGAGTTCATCGTCCGGGACCTGATGTAGTTTAGTCTAGATTTTTTAAATTTTTAGTTGAACAGACGAATATGTCCGGTTTATTTAAATATATCAAATTTTTAGGCCGGTTTGCAATAAGTTCGTTTGGTTTGCATGAATTTAGATGTTTGATTCAATTTTTGTTTTAAATGCGGGTGTGCATTTTGGACATACGATTGGATAACCAGCTATTGTACCGGTCTACCGGACGCGTCTGCCGAAAGATAGAGTTTGCGGGACGCCGCGAGCCCGCGATGTAAGGCCAACTCCACCGCACGACCCTATCCTGTCCGCCCCCGTCCGTTTGGGGTAAAAGGGACAAACGAGACGGCCCAGCGCGCGGGCGCAAACAGACTTTTATCCGCTTTGTGTCCGCTTTCGACCCATCCCCGGCCCAAGTTTGCGCCGGTTTTGGGGTGAAACGGACAGCACGCGGACGGGCGGGACGCGCGCGCTTGTCCTCCCCTGGCCCGCTTGTCGGTGGGAGAAACCAACCCCCCCCCCCACGCCCATTTGGCGCCATTTCCCCAAACCCTCCCACGTCCCTCCCGCCGCCCCCTCTCTCCCCCGTCCATGGCCGACGCCCCGCCAAGTTCCGGCGGCCTGGCCGTCGACCCGCCCACAAAGGTGAAGAAGAAGGCGCCAAGGAAGCCGCGGTCGGAGTGCACGCCGGAGGAGATCGTCAAGTTGGACGCGGAATTGGCGAAGAGGAGGGAAAGGAGAGCGGTCGTCAAGGTCAATGCCGCCAGGGCCAAGTTCGCCGCCCAGCGCGATGAGATGGAGGCCGCGCAGCGCAAGGCCGCGGCCGACAAGAAGGAGGACCTCGTCAACAAAGCGCACGCCATCCTCATGCTTGGCATGGGCCATCCGGCCGGGTTCCCTGCAGCTGCCGTTGGCCTGGCTAGCACAGGCTCGTCGGTCGCCCGGCCTCCGCACTGCCAGTCGCGGACCGCGCCCATGTCGCTCGGCTTTCCTCCGCCAAGGCACGACGGCCAGACCCGTTTCTCGGGGTCGCCGGACATGGGCTTGTTCGCGCCGTCCACACCGCGCCCCACGGCCGTCATCAACCTCAACGTCACGCCTGGGTCCAGCAGCGGCGGCCGTTCGTCCGTCGAGATGCAAAGAAAGCAGGCACGGGCACCATGCCGGCCCCCCGCGTCTTGTTTGACGGAATGCCAACCCCAACGCCAACGGTCGACGACCCCTTCTACAACCAGTACATGGAGGACGTGATCTACGAGGGTGGGCATGGCCGTGCCTACGACCCCGAGGAGACCCAAATTCAGGATGGCCGCGCCCAGTACGTCCCCGATGAAGAGGCCGACGACCGTGCTGACTACGACCATGGTGACTCGTGGCATGAAGACGATGACATCTATGTCGAAGGTGATGGTGATGAAGAAGAAGGCAATGACGTTGATATTAGTGGCGAGCCATTGTTCATCGACGAGCTCACCCAAAGAGTGGAAGCACAAAAGAAGAGGAAGAGCATTCGCACGGGTTCACATACACAAGATGAGGACAAGTTGATTTGCCAAGCTTGGATGGAGATTAGCCAAGATCCGAGGACCGGCGCGCAACAAAAGGGCATTGTTTTTTGGACGAGAGTCCACAAAACATTCCATGAAAGGAAAATGTTTGAGCCCTACCAAATTACAAGCAACTGTGGCATCGGCTCGATTCAAAAGAGATGGTTGTTCATCCAACAAGAGTGCAATAAGTATTGCACCGCATTTGAGAGCGTTGAAGCACGACCCGTGAGTGGTCTCGGCGTTGGGGACATGGTATGCTCTCCTCTTCCTAGCCCTTTCCTTGCTACGGCCATGAGGCTTCGGCCGTGTATATGTTTGCATGTTCACTTGTTGTTGACCATGTGGTGTAGGCATTTCAATCTTTGGAGGCATTCAAGGCCCGGCACAATGACAAGCCATTCACTCTTACGCATTGTTGGACGATCATCAACAATTGCCCTAAGTTCAAGGACCAATACCATGAACTACAAAGGAAGAGAGGCAAGAAGACGGCCTCGCCGGAGGTGGAGATGGCGAGGGGCCGAGGGGCAAGACCAACTCCAAGGTTGACGACATACGTGATGCCTCATCCATGGCCTTGCATGAGACTTTGCATGGCATGATGTCCCAAAAGGATGTGAGGGACGAGAAAAAGCGGCAAAGCAAGGACGAGCAAATGAAGCAATACCTAGACCTTCAAAGACAGAAGCTTGAGATGGAGGAGGCGGCCAAGCGGAGGAAGATCGACATGGAGGAGGCGGCCCGGCAAAGGCAACTCGACATGGAGGAGGCGGCCCGGCAAAGGCAGCTCGACATCGAGGCCGACAACGTCAAGGCCAGGCAGAGGCAGCTCGACATCGAGGCCACCAATGCCGCCACCAAAGCGAAGGAGGTGGCCCTTGGGATCATGAGCGTGGACTTGTCGAAGATGAGCGAGAAGACGAGGGCCTGGTTCGAGGCCAGGCAGAAGGAGATGTTGGACGCCGACGGCCTGAACTAGGTCGTCCGATCGGCGTGGCCGTTCTTTTTTGGAGGCTGGCATGGGTGCCGCCCGCCCGCTGGGCCGCTGGCAATGTGCCGGCGAAAAAACATTCATTTTGGTGGCCGGCTGTGTTGCCGGCCGCTGGCTGTGTTGCCGGCGAGGACAACTATTCATTTTGGAGGCTGGTTGTGTTGCCGGCCCCTGGCTGATGCCGGCGATGGACGTGTAGGCCGCTGGCTCTGTTGCCGGCGTGATGAACCGGGGCCGCTGGCCTGAACTAGGGCTTGGCATTTGAAACGTTGCTTTTGGTTTTTTAAATAGACGCGGACAGGATGAGGCAAATGGATGCGGCCGCGCGCTGGACGCATGGCCACCGTATAACAGGACACGCTCGGACACGATCCCAAATCCCTACCTAAATGGACGGAATGCGAATAAAACGGATGTCGGTTTGGGGTCGCACGTGGAGTTGGCCTAAAAAGACTCTTCTTCTTCGCTCCCCACTCCTCTCCCAATCCCTACTGGCGCCAAGGCCCTCGACATTTCAAAATCGAGCTCCGCCCATGGCCAAGAGCCCCAAGGCGACCACCAGCCGGCGGCCCACCAGAAAACGGCGGGCCTCCCCCGCTGCCGTGCCGTCCTCGGCGGACATCGAGGACCTGGCGCCGTCGGGTGTCCTGGCCGGGCCCACCTCGGCGGCGCCCGCGCTGCGCTCGGGGTTGCTCCGGTGGTATGACGCGCACCGGCGCGACCTTCCGTGGCGATTCTCCGCGGCGCCGGGGCGCGAGGGCAGAGAGAAGAGGGCGTATGCGGTGTGGGTGTCGGAGGTGATGCTGCAGCAGACGAGGGTGCCCGTCGTCATCGATTACTACTCCCGGTGGATGGCGCGGTGGCCCACCGTGGAGACCCTCGCCGCCGCCACGCAAGAGGTAGAGGGAAACGTGCTCACATCCTGCGTACGGAAGATTCAATCTTTGATGCATATTTTGCGGGTGGAGATCGAATGGTTGATTCGGGGTTCCTTGTTGCAGGAGGTGAACGAGATGTGGGCCGGTCTTGGGTACTACCGGAGGGCGCGGTTTCTTCTGGAGGTGAGATTTGGAGGCTGTTACGCGTAGAACCCTTGGAAAGGGTTGCCCATTGTAGCACTGTTCAGTAGTTTCTGCAACTTTCATAGTGCCCATGTCCTGTTTGACGTTTTGCTTGGGAGGGCTTGGAAGTTGATTCGGTTTCTTGTTTTCCCTTCAAATAAGGGAGGTTCTAGTGCTAGCTCATGAGGGTTGTTGCATTACGGCTATTGGCCAGTGCCAAGTTGTCAGCTCATCGGATAATGTTTTGGGTAGTTCAGAAGGATTATATTGTTGACATGGGTATTCAGTAATTGAGCCTTTTTCTTCTGATTTACATTTCATCTTATAAATTATCTTCAGTGGAATCCTCAACAAAAAATTATCTTCATTGCTTTTTAGTCATAGAGCATTGCTGCATAGTGGATTAAGGATATGATGTGTTTCTATTTTTGGGGAAGTAGGGAGCGAAGCAGATTGCAGAAAAGGGGGAATTCCCTAGCACAGCATCAACACTTCGTCAGGTTCGCGGCATTGGGGATTACACAGCAGGCGCCATTGCCTCCATAGCCTTCAGTGAGGTTGTCAACCATATAGCTCGTCTTTAAATAAGAATCTTCCTGCTTTTTTTGTGCATATTCAAATGATTTTGCTTGATTTACGTACTGTAGGTCACCCCACTTGTGGATGGAAATGTTGTACGTGTTATCAGCAGACTTTTTGCAATTGCCGATAACCCAAAAGAATCCTCAACAGTAAAGAGATTTTGGTAAGTAGCACGATCCTCTTTGATCCCTTGGAGAGCAATGGAAGAGTCGATCGTGGTAGTAATTTTTTACGTTGTCATATATTTGCAATGATGCTTAACATTTAGTGTGAATAAGCATCAGTATGGTAATTTATCTGTTTTTTTTTTATTTTCCGCATCAAACAACTAATCGGCTTAGTACTGAGCTATACCCTCAATTAATATTACCAATTGCTGACGTATCAATTTATAAGCTTGTTTCATGGCTGCCAATCTCCGCCGAACTTAAGTGCAAGCTGTATCCTCTTTTGGTTCCATATTGATACTGATCCTGCTGCAACCATTTTCTCCCCCACCATATATCTAATTTGGGGCTTGAAAGCCTTATACTGATACGGTAATACCTGTGGGCACTATCGCTGGATTATAGGGAGCTTGCTGGTCAACTGGTCGATCCATCAAGACCAGGAGACTTCAACCAAGCAATGATGGAACTAGGAGCAACATTGTGCAGCAAGACCAAGCCTGATTGCTCCCAGTGCCCTGTCTCTAGCCACTGCCAAGCGCTTGCGCTTTCCCATGAAAATCCATTGGTTGGAGTTACAGACTACCCACGGGTGGTTCCCAAAGCTAAACCACGTCGTGATTTCGCTGCTGTTTGTGTTGTTCAAATTGCACAAGGCTTGGAGCAAGAGACGGCAGCCGGCAAATGTAATTTCTTTCTCTTGATAAAGAGGCCAGAAGAGGGCCTGCTTGCAGGGCTCTGGGAGTTCCCATCGGTTCTTGTTGACGAACGTAAGACCGACCCGCTAAACAGGAGAAAAGAGATGGATAGGTATTTGAAGCAATTGGTTGACATAGATGTTGAACAGGAATCCAATCTGATCCTCAGGGAGGATGTTGGTCAGCATGTTCACATTTTCTCCCACATTCGCTTGACGATGCATGTGGAGCTGATGGTTCTCAAGATCAAAGGTGGGTCATGTGCTGCCCTCACTAGCAGTTGGCTTCTAATGTTGCAGCCTAATTAATTCTTCTATTGTAGGTGATGTGGGTCAAGCATGCAACAAGGGACAAGATAGCACGAAACTGAAACTCGTCGATGAAAGTTCAATCGATTCCATGGGCTTGACATCGGGAATTCGGAAGGTAATTGCAGTTCAAATATCTGGAGTGTCAAAATTTCCCGAGTTTGTTCAGAACTGTAAATAACATGGATGCTTTCACTTCAGGTGTACAATATGGTGAAGGCTTTCAAGGAGAAAAAACTATTGGAGCAAAGCCAAATGCCCACGAAGAAAAGGAGCAGACGTCAAAAGCAGTAACATTACCGGTTAAATGACTTGTAAGATTATTTTGTATGTACTATCTGGGTTGCTGACTCAGCACATCAGCGAACTGTTGCTAGAAAGGCCGTTCAAATTTCCAGCATTCCTTCTGAAAACTTATCCCTTGAGTTTTTATGTTCTGCTGTTACCTCGAGGTAGATTCCTCTTCTGAAGAGGTTTTGTTTGGTCATTAAACGGCCTTTTACACTACCCCTAATCATCAAATCCATTTGCAAGAAAAGTTCTAGGCATTATATTTTTCCAGGATAATTGATGTATTTAGCATTGTTCCCAACTGTATCAGTTTATCACCACGGATAAATAGAGGAAGCTGGTATCATCATGCAACCCTGTTTCTGTACTTTGTTGTCTGGCTTCGGAAAATGTGCTCCAACTGAAACACCACGAACCAGCAGTTGACTTCTTTAGGATTGAGTCTCGAGGCAGACAGTACCATTCAGGCAGCTCAGATCGTACCATTCCGTCAGCTCAAACCGTGCCCGGACCAGCACAACAAGGTTTGCACATATCTTGATTCCGAATCGGACTGTGTTAATGTTGACTGAGAGTTATTTTTTCTGGAAAGCACTCACTCTATTACATGTTGACCCGAAGTATAAAGCACTTCAAACATACATTGAATTACATCAAGCTTCATGGACCACCGAATGACCAATGATATCGTTAGAACGAGCCACCAACGCATCGTTGTCATCGCTCCTAGATCGGAACAGGTATGGGCTTGTTGATGACAGCGGGGAAGGTGTCGTGCGCATGCCCTTAAGAACCATCGGCCTGAAGCCGTAGGCATCGCCGTTGAAACCTTGAATCGTTATGAAGAACTTGATATCAAATCTCACCATCGTGCACACACGAGAAACCCTAACCTCGCCGCTCAGAGGAGCCAACATGAATCTATGCGGGAGCTCCGTCTAATTCATCCCGATGGATGAACTCGAGGAGGATCAAAGCCCGGAAGACCAACTAGAAGATGAAGCGTCCCCATCAGCCCGAGCGCCGCTCCTGCATGGACTAAAACCCTAACCTATTTGCTAACCGGAGCCAAAGCACCACGATTCCCCTCTCCGACACCTACGCCAAAGCAACAGGCAGAGAGGAGGCGACTCCATGGACTCGCCGGCAAAGATCGAGGGAAGAAAGGCTGCGCCCCAGTCGCCTTGCGAGAGGGGAAAGAAACAACTTCAAACCTAACCAGAGTTGGTGGCAATGTTGACTGAGAGTTGATCCTTTCTCATCTGAGCAGGAATAACAAAATCGTTCGACAGAACACTATGTTAATACTATAATTCAATACAACTTTACCTAAATGGTATATGATCTAGTATAGAGCCCACACCCGAACGAGAGAAAAACAACCAAAAAACAAAAGAATCGCAGTCCCTGAACACAAATCCGTAAACTAAGAATATACCACCAAAAGGTAAATGGCAAATCAAGCCTCTTCAATAGTTGTAAGATGGTTGTTGATAAATTTACAATGTAAACAGTTTTGATGACGTGTCAAATAATGAGTGAAGAGGAAGTGTAAGATTGTATGAACATGAATCAAGAACTTGTGCACAAGCTCCAAGGTAAGAAGAAGAGCAAGCTTTAATATTCTCTCACCCTGCTTCTTTTTACTCTGCGTGTAAGATTTGTTTGAATTCAAACATCATAAATTTTGACCAATTTTATAAGAAAAATATCAAGATTCACAATACGAAACCAACATCATTAGATGCATCATAAAATTAATTTTTATTTTATATAACATTAGTATTGTAGATGTTGATATTTTTCATATAAATTTGGTCAAACTTTATCAAGTTTAATATGCGGAGTAAAAAGAAACAGAGCGAGACTTTTAATTGATACATACTATTGAAGTAAATGTATGATACACTCTTTGTTGATAATATCTCTATCTCTACTACTACAAATGCACCAGTTGCAATTCTTTTAAACCTATCAATATTAATGTACACAGGAGAGATACCACCCTCTGATCTAATCCACTTAACTAAATTTAACAGTCCTATTACTTTGGTGGTTTGCCACCAATCGAATGGCCAACATTCAATGTTCCACCACAAACCCACATACGTCATGCCCCAATCACTTACATTGCGCTTGGATATCTCCATTGAAGAGCTTGAATTGGATTTGGCATTCCAAACTTTCATTTCACCTGTTTGGATGGACACTGGATTAGCGGCACGTAATGGAAACAAAATTTCGGCATGAATTGACCTGCACGCGTAGGCCCCGCCAACAATACGGAGGGCTCCTGCTTCGAATTGCCCTAAAATGGCCGGCTCCCGCAAAATGTACTGATTCGACTTTCTTTCCCTCTCCCCGCAAACAGAAAAGAAAGATAAAAAGGGCGGTTGCGGCCACGAATCTGGACAGCCACCACGAAGCTCAGCGGTGGCTTGTAGGTGCACTCCCTCCCATTTGCGCTCCGCCTGCAACATCTTCCGATGCTGCCCGCCCCCATCTCCCTCATCGGCGGTCAGTCGTCCTACCAGTGACGCCACCCTACCTCGTCCCCAGTTGCTCCTCGCCCTCACAGGTCGCCTCATCTGGCAGCCTCCATGTATGCGCCAGCAACGATCGTCTCTTCCTCGTCCCTGGTCCATCTCCATCTGTCTTGTCCCCTGAGCAGCTCGATTCTTCTCTGCTCGCATCCAGGAGACGCCACCACCCCCATTTTCCTTTCAATGCTCGATGCAGCAGGCCACCAGCCACCAGCACCCCCGTTCCCTTTTCCTGCTCCCCTATTGTAGCAGGACACCATCATATTGTTTGGAACTATCATATTTGAGTCTATGTATTGTTTGGGATGTCTATGAACTGTCATATATACATGTGTTAAGTATATCATATTTGTTGCATCTATGAATATTTGAGGCTGGAATATTGTTTGGAACTATCATATTTGAGTCTATGTACTATTTGTTTAGAAATAGTGTCATGTTATCGTAAGAGAATATTGTTGTTATGTGACCATTTTGTGTTGTTGCAATTTCTATTACTATATATTCATTAAATTATAACCATGTCTGAGCAAATTCCATTTTTGAGTCATGTAGAACAAGGTATAGTCTTCATGGTAATGCTGCTATGCAATTTCAAAGTTTGTCATCCAAACACGATTTGGTATTGAAACCTCATAGGCATTTCAATTGCAATTTAGTGAATAACCAAACATGTGAATTCTTACTCATGCCATTTCAATTTCTTCGTTGAATTGGAAATCCAGTCCAATTCAATTCAATACGGAGCTCTCTAATACCCATGTCCAAATAAAGTGTTATCCATGACCTTCCTCACACGATCCTCTGCTAATTAATAGCATGCATAATATCCATGCGAACGCTAGCAATTAACTATATCTCACCTAATATAAACATGCAATTAAGATCTTGTCACATAGAATATTAGTAATTTAGTATGCAACACGATTGATATATTGTCTAATATTAACGTGCATTACACGTGCATGATTATTATTATTATTGTTTAGGGAAACATTTCCAATTTATTCAGAGTTCACAACCCCCCTATCTGTTACCTCCAAGCCCGTACACTCTGGAGAGGAACATGGAGCAAAGTTTTACACAAAGAGTTACAACAACCATTCATAGCTATGATATGTGCGACCTTATTCGCTGACCGTCCCACCCAAGCAACCTGAAATTCATCAAAAGACCCAAGCAAGACTGTGATCTCTTCAATTAGTAGCCCATTAGCTGAAAGATCATTTTGACCAGACACTATTTTCCTTGCCGTCACCCGCGAACGTGTCTCTATGATCACCTTCAGGACATTGAGTGTATATATTACCAACAAGTTTACCAACAAATTATGGTTTTTGAATAGTTATCAATAAATTATTGGAGATGCTTAAAAGCAAGCTTCCCCGATCCAGCATATTTGCTACACCAGATCTGGCATCGGCCCGCACGTAGAAGCACCCGGAAGGGCCCCAAAAATGGCTAGAAAAGGAAAGCCAGCGTTGGCCCTTGACTGACAGACGTAAAGGAAGTTCCACCACCCTTTCGATCTAACCCACTTAACTAAATCTAATTGACCGTATTACTCCGGTATTTTGCCACCAATCGAATGACCAATATTCAATGTTCCACGATAACCCCACACACTTCCTGCCCCAATCACTTACATTGAGTCTGGATGTCTTCATTGAAGGGCTTGAATTGGATTTGTTGTTCCAAACATTCATTTCACCTGTTTGGATGGACACTGAATTGACAACCTTTAATGGAACCAAAATTTCAGCCTGAATTGACACGCACGCGAAGGCCCCGCCAACAATACGAGGGGCCCCCGTCTGAATTGCCCTAAAATGGATGGCTCCGACAAAATGTACCGATTCAGCTTTCTTTCCCTGTCCTCTTGAATAGAAAAAGAAAGAAAGAAAGGGCGGCGGCGACCACGAACCTGGATGGCCACCACGAAGCTCGGCAACGGCTTGCAGGTGCACTCCCTCCGCCCTGCCCCTCCTCCCGGATCATCTCCCTCAACACCGGTTGGTCCTGCTCCCAGTGACGCCACCATACCCCTTTCCTAATTGCTCCTCGTCCTCACAAGTCATTCCTTTGGCAGCCTCAGTTTGAGAATAGGGTTTAGGGTTTCCCGTGGGGCAAAGCCTCACCACGTCTTTTTATATATAACAATCAGCATATACAAATACATACGTACAGGGTACGTGTACACGACATGCTAGACCTATTTTAACACTCCCCCTCAATCTGAACTTCTACTCTGTACAAGGTTTAGATTGGTACTAAAACGGTTTAGCATCTGTCTGGTGGCTGGTTTAGTAAACACATCAGCCAGCTGATCGTTAGAAGAAATGAACCTGACTTCGAGAGCTCCAGAAGCAACACGCTCCCACACAAAGTGGAGATCAATCTCGATGTGCTTGGTACGCGCATGAAAAACTGGGTTGGCAGTCAGATATGTGGCCCCTAAGTTATCACACCACAAAACCGGAACACGCCGCTGAGACACTCCAAGCTCTTTGAGTAGTGACTCTACCCAGATGGCTTCAGCAGCTCCATTCGCCAAGGCTTTGTACTCGGCCTCTGTGCTCGATCGCGACACTGTTGGTTGTTTCTTCGAACTCCAGGAAATGAGGTTCGGTCCAACGAATATGGCGAAACCGCCAGTTGATCGTCGATCATCCGGACATCCTGCCCAATCTGCATCAGTGAAGATACTAATGCTAGTAGAGACAGCCCTGCGAAACTTCAGCCTTGTGTGCAATGTTCCTTTCACATAGCGTAAAATCCGCTTAACAGCTTCCCAATGAGCATCAGTGGGTTGGGAGAGAAACTGGCACACCTTGTTCACCGCAAACGAAATATCTGGGCGAGTGAGTGTTAAGTACTGCAACCCACCAACAACACTACGATACCGGAAGGAATCATCGGTACTGAGAGGCTATCCAGACACTCGTGCAAGCTGATCGGAAGTAGACAGCGGTGTGGAATTAGGCTTACAATTCTCCATGCTCACACGATGCAAAAGATCCAAGGCATACTTCCGTTGAGTCAATGTCATCCCCCCTGAATTGTACGACGCTTACAGACCAAGAAAATACTCCAACGGCCCAAGATCCTTGATAGGAAAGCTGGCCGCGAGGGCATGAACAAGACCATCAACCACACGTGGAGAAGATCCGGCAATGACAATGGCATCCACATAGACAAGCATATAGATCTGGACATCACGATAGCGGAAGAAAAACAGAGAGGTATCTGCTTTGGAGGAGACGAAACCCAACTCGAGAAGACGGGAACTGAGCCGAGCATACCATGCACGAGGAGACTACTTGAGTCCATAGAGAGCGCGCTGAAGCTTGCACACATGCGAGGGAAAACGAGCATCCTCGAAACCAGGTGGTTGCTGCATATAGACGTCCTCGGAGAGATATCCATGAAGGAAAGCGTTGCTGACATCAATCTGCCGAAGAGTCCAACCGCGAGACACAGCCAAGGCCAGAACCAGGCGAACGGTGGCCGGCTTGACAACCGGACTGAACGTATCACCATAATCAATACCAAGCTGCTGGGTGAAACCACGAGCGACCAGTCGAGCTTTGTACTTATCAACAGAGCCATCTGGACGGTGTTTGGTCTTGAAGATCCACTTGCTCCCAACAACATTGACGCCGCGCGACCGAGGCACAAGAACCCAAGTCTTGTTGTGATGAAGGGCAGCGAGCTCATCAATCATCGCGGTACGTCAGGCAGTCTCACGAAGAGCATCACGGTGAGAGACATGCACCGCATGAAACGCGCGGCGACGGGGATCATAGCGGATGGTCCCATTAGTAGGAACAAGAGCACGGCGAGTATGATCGCGTGTGCGGGTAACCATGGTGTGTGCAGGAGCAGCTGGAGGCGTCGCGGTCGAGGGAGCAGGGCTGCCCTCGACAGAAGGCGACGCGAGCTGCGGCGGCGACGAGGGAGCAGCATCCTCGATCACCGGAGCAAGCGACGGGGACGCGTCAGCGCGCGCAGCCGGGGCCGAAGACGGGCCGTCCGGGCCAGGCGACGTGGGAGCGGACGGGCCAGGCGACGTGGGAGCGGACGGGCCAGGCGACGCGGTAGCCGATGGGCCAGCCAGGCCGGATGACGCGGTGGCCGGGCCGGATGACGCGGTGGCCGGGCCGGGCGACGTGGGAGCCGAGGGGCGGGGGGACGTGCATGTCCCATGCACGTCGATCGCCCAGGAGTGCGGCGCGACAGCCACGTGGGGGCGGCCGGCAGGGGTCGTGCATGCGCCATGCACGTCGATCGCCGGTGATGGAGCAGCCGAAGGATCCTGCACAGAAGCAACAGGACCTGAAACAGGCGTGTCAGTAGACAAATAGGACAAGTCGTATTTGCGCATATGGTCACCCGTAGCCAGTTCAGTGGGAGGAAAAGAGAGAACATCAGCCAAACAAGAGACATCGATGGTGACCCCAGGAGTGGCATAGGGAAAAATAGACTCGTCGAAAAGGACGTCACGAGAGATGTAGATACGTCCCGTGGAACGATCAAGACACTTGTACCCCTTATGCATCGGACTATAGCCCAAGAAAACACACATGGTGGAACGGAAAGCAAGCTTGTGTGCATTATACTTGCGCAAACTAGGCCAGCAGGCGCACCCAAAAGTGCGAAGAAACTTGTAATCAGGGTGCACCTTAAGGAGACGATATATGGGTGTATCTTGTTGAAGAACAGGTGTAGGCATGCGATTAATAAGGTAGCATGCCGTAAGAAAAGCTTCATCCCAAAAACGCAATGGGTGAGAAGAATGAGCCGGCAAGGCAAGACCTGTTTCGACAAGATGACGGTGTTTGCGCTCAGCAATGCCATTTTGCTGAGAGGTGTGCGGGCAAGACACACGGTGAGAGATTCCAGTGCATTGGAAATAACGGTGCAGTCGGTGATACTCACCACCCCAGTCTGACTGAACAACTATGATTTTAGTGTGGAGAAGACGCTCAACATGAGCCTGAAAAGCATAAAATACTTGCTCAACGTCAGACTTGTGCTTAAGGAGATAAATCCAAGAGAAACGAGAGTAATCCTCAACAAAGCTCACATAATACTTATAGCCTCCGGAAGAGGCAATAGCAGGCCCCCAAACATCAGAATGAATTAACTCAAGAGGCATAGTGGAAACATGATGTGATAAATTATAAGGCAATTGTCGACTTTTAGCACGCTGACAAGCATCACACACGGAAGTCTGACGTTCAGAAGAACACACTAAATCATTATTCCTAACAATGTTTTGAAAAATATTATTCGAGGGATGACCGGGACGCTGGTGCCACTGGGACGGGGTGGTCTTGATGCTGAGAGACGCTTGGCGGTTGGAGGAGGACGACGCGCGACTAAACGGGATGGGTTAGAGTCCGCCATGACATCTACCGTGAAGAAGGATTTTCTTCGTGGCCGTGTCCTTAACAAGGAAAAAGAAACGGTGAAACTCCACAAAAACATCATTATCAAGAACGAGACGATAAACGGAGAGAAGATGTTGATGAATATGTGGGAGACAAAGAATATTTCGTAAACGAAGAGATGAACCGGGTATGGTGGAGTGACCAATATGCGAAATAGACAAACCTGCACCATTTGCCACTTGCACTTGATCCTTCCCGCCATAGCGCTCGTGGAAGTGTAGACGATCGAGATCATTCGTCAGATGGTCCGTCGCACCCGTGTACAGGATCCAGTGCGGCGGCTCATGGGAGGAGGATGTGGACGCGGAGTTGGCGGAGCGGTGGTCATGATCATAGCGGCTACGACAGTCGCCGGCCTCGTGACCCCAGTTCTTGCAGATCTGGCACCGGGGATGCCAGCGCCGGCGGCCGCCCCCATTTCCTCCTCCGTTGCGGCTGTTGCCGCCGTTGTTGTTGTTGCGGCCAGGGGCGTTGCCTTGGCTGGGGCCGTAGCCTCCCGAGCCGGGCGGGAGAGAACCAGCAGAGGGACGGCCGCCGCTCGGGCGGGCAGAGTCGGGGGCGCGGCCGGGGTTGTTGTGGTAGACTGGCCGGGACGCGGCATTGGCGGAGGACTGCCAATCCCCAAGCTCCGATTGCTGCTGCTGAAGGGCCTCGTAGTGAAGGACACTGGAGTGGAATGCGGGAAACATGATGGGCACACCCGCGAAGTTCATCGAAGCAGCGATGGGGTTGAACGCCGAGCCGAGCCCGGTCAGCATGTAGTCGATGATCTCATCGTCACGAAGAGGAGAGCCGGCGGCGGCCATCGCATCAGTGAGGGCCTTGACCTTCTGCATATACTCGCCGGCGGGGCGATCTCCCTTCCGCAGCGCCTGGATCTCGCGCCAGAGGTTACGCACGCTGGCGCTGTTCTCGGCGGCGAACATGGTGTGCATGGCTGTCTAGGCGGCGGCCGCCATCCTGCAGCCGATGAGCTACGCGGAGATCTCCACGTTCATCGAACCGAGGAGATGCCCGAGAACCTTCTGATCTAGCGTCCACCACTGCTCGTACTCAGGGTTGGACACGGTACGGGCGGCCTCGCCAGTGCCTGTCATCACGGTTGGCGCCGGCGCCTTGGCCGAGCCATCGAGGAAGCCGTGGAGGCGAACGCCGGCGAAGTTGGGGAGGGCAAGAGCCCTCCATAGCATGAAGTTGCTGCGGTCAAGGGAGACCGCGATGGGCGGAAGGACGGGGGTGGGAGCCGACGCGGTGGGTGGGGCGATGATGGGGGCGATCGGGGCGGGCACGGAGAGGGTGGAGAGCGTGAGCGCGGAGGAGGGAGTCATCGTGGGTGCCGGCGCGGTGGACATCGCGGTGGCCGCGAAAAACTGCGGCAGCGGCGGCGGCGGTGGTGGGAGGAGAGGCGGCGGCGGCTAGGGTAGGCTCTGATACCAAGTTTGAGAATAGGGTTTAGGGCTTCCCGTGGGGCAAAGCCTCACCACGTCTTTCTATATATAACAATCAGCATATACAAATACATACGTACAGGGTACGTGTACACGACACGCTAGACCTATTTTAACAGCCTCAATGTATGCGCAGGTGGCGATCGTCTCTTCCTCGTACCTAGTCCATCTCCATCTATATCATCCCCTCAGCAGCTCGTCTCTTCTCCGCTCGCATCCCGGAGACGCCACCACCCCCTTTCCCTTTCACTGCTCAATGTAGCATACCACCATCCCCTCAGCAGCTCGTCATATTGTTTGGAACTATCATATTTGAGTCTATGTATTGTTTGGAATGCTTACGAACTGTCATAGATACATGTGCTGAGTCTATCATATTTGTTGCATCTATGAATATTTGGTGGATGAAATATTGTGTGGAACTATCATATTTGAGATTGTGTACTATTTGTTATTGTTTAGAAATAGTGTTATGTTATCGTAAGAGAATATTGTTGTCGTTGTTGTGTGACCATTTTGTGTTGTTGAGATTCATTTCTATTGCTATATATTCATTCACTTATAACCACATGTGGGCATATTCCACTTTTTAGTCATGTAGAACAAGATATAATCTTCATGGCAATTTCAAAGTTTGTCATCTAAACAAGATTTGATCTTGAGACCTCATAGGCATTTCAATGGCCAATTAAGCGAACAACCAAACATGTGAATTCGTATTCATGCTATTTCAGTCTCCTCACAAAATTGAATTCCAGTCTGATACAATACAGAGCTCTCTAATACGGGCGTCCAAGCAAAGCATTATCCACGACCTTCCTCACGATCCTCTCCTAATTAATAGCATACTTAATATCCATGCTAGCGCTAGCAATTAATTATATCTTACCTAATATCAACGTGCAATTAAAATCTTGTCAAATAAAATTTTAGTAATTTTAGTATGCAACGCAATTGATATATTGTCTAATATATACCTGCATGTACACAATATTGGTAGTAGCGAATACGGAAGTACTCCCCCGTTCCACAATGTAGTGTGTTCCCGCTTCCCGAGATCTAAATTTGATCATACATTTAACCAACAAGACCGACCGCGGCAGGAGAAAAAAATATACCACTGAATTCATATAAAAAATACGAATTCAATGGTACATTTTTTGCTGCCGCCGCATTCCTTCTGAAAACTTGTCCCTTGAGTTTTTATGTTCTGCTGTTACCTCGAGGTAGATTCCTCTTCTGAAGAGGTTTTGTTTGGTCATGAAACGGCCTTTTACACTACCCCTAATCATCAAATCCATTTGCAAGAAAAGTTCTAGGCATTATATTTTTCCAGGATAATTGATGTATTTAGCATTGTTCCCAACTGTATCAGTTTATCACCACGGATAAATAGAGGAAGCTGGTAGTATCATCATGCAACCCTGTTTCTGTACTTTGTTGTCTGGCTTCGAAAAATGTGCTCCAACTGAAACACCACGAATCAACAGTTGACTTCTTTAGGATTGAGTCCCGAGACAGACAGTACCATTCAGGCAGCTCAGACCGTACCCTCTAGCCCAGACCAGCACAACAAGGTTTGCAGAGATCTTGATTCCGAATCGGACTGTGTTGATGTTGACTGAGAGTTCTTTCTCTGAAAAGCACTCACGCTATTACAGTTTCACCCCAAGTATAAAGCACTTCAAACATACATTGAATTACATCAAGCTTCATGGACCACCGAATGACCAATGATATCATTAGAACGAGCCACCAACGCATCGTTGTCATCGCTCCTAGATCGGAACAGGTATGGGCTTGTTGATGACAGCGGGGAAGGTGTCGTGCGCATGCCCTTAAGAACCATCGGCCTGAAGCCGTAGGCATCGCCGTTGAAACCTTGAATCGTTATGAAGAACTTGATATCAAATCTCACCATCGTGCACACACGAGAAACCCTAACCTCGCCGCTCAGAGGAGCCAACATGAATCTATGCGGGAGCTCCGTCTAATTCATCCCGATGGATGAACTCGAGGAGGATCAAAGCTCGGAAGACCAACTAGAAGATGAAGCGTCCCCATCAGCCCGAGCGCCGCTCCTGCATGGACTAAAACCCTAACCTATTTGCTAACCGGAGCCAAAGCACCACGATTCCCCTCTCCGACACCTACGCCAAAGCAACAGGCAGAGAGGAGGCGACTCCATGGACTCGCCGGCAAAGATCGAGGGAAGAAAGGCTGCGCCCCAGTCGCCTTGCGAGAGGGGAAAGAAACAACTTCAAGCCTAATAGAGTTGGTGGCAATGTTGACTGAGAGTTAATCCTTTCTCATCTGAGCGGGAATAACAAAACCGTTTGACAAAATACTATGTTAATACTATAGATCAATACAATTTTTCCTAAATGGTATATGATCTAGTATAGAGCTGTTGGGGAACGTAGTAATTTCAAAAAAATTCCTACACACACGCAAGAACATGGTGATGCATAATAACGAGAGGGGAGAGTGTTGTCCACGTACCCTCGTAGACCGAAAGCGGAAGCGTTATCACAACGCGGTTGATGTAGTCGTACGTCTTCACGATCCGACCGATCAAGTACCGAACGCACGGCACCTCCGAGTTCAGCACACGTTCAGCTCGATGACGTCCCTCGAACTCCGATCCAGCCGAGTGTTGAGGGAGAGTTTCGTCAGCACGACGGCGTGGTGACGATGATGATGTTCTACCGACACAGGGCTTCGCCTAAGCTCCGCAACGATATTATCGAGGTGTAATATGGTGGAGGGGGGCACCGCACACGGCTAAAATATCGTATATCAATTGTGTATCCAGAGGTGCCCCCTGCCCCCGTATATAAAGGAGCAAGGAGGAGAGGGCCGGCCAAGGGAGGTGGCGTGCCCAAGGGGGGAGTCCTACTCCCACCGGGAGTAGGACTCCTCCTTTCCTTGTGGGAGTAGGAGAAGGGAAGGGGGAAGGAGAAACAAGGAAGGGGGCGCCCCCCTCCCTAGTCCAATTCGGACTAGCCCATGGGGAGGGGTGCGGCCACCCTTTGGGGCCTTTCTCTCCTTTCCCGTATGGCCCATTAAGGCCCAATACGAATTCCCGTAACTCTCCGGTACTCCGAAAAATACCCGAATCACTCGGAACCTTTCCGAAGTCCGAATATAGTCGTCCAATATATCGATCTTTACGTCTCGGCCATTTCGAGACTCCTCATCATGTCCCCGATCTCATCCGGGACTCCGAACTCCTTCGGTACATCAACATACATAAACTCATAATAAAACTGTCATCGTAACGTTACGCGTGCGGACCCTACGGGTTCGAGAACTATGTAGACATGACCGAGACACCTCTCCGGTCAATTACCAATAGCGGAACCTGGATGCTCATATTGGCTCCCACATATTCTACGAAGATCTTTATCGGTCAAACCGCATAACAACATACGTTGTTCCCTTTGTCATCGGTATGTTACTTGCCCGAGATTCGATCGTCGGTATCTCGATACCTAGTTCAATCTCGTTACCGGCAAGTCTCTTTACTCGTTCCGTAATACATCATCCCGCAACTAACTCATTAGTCACAATGCTTGCAAGGCTTATAGTGATGTGCATTATCGAGTGGGCCCAGAGATACCTCTCCGACAATCGGAGTGACAAATCCTAATCTCGAAATACGCCAACCCAACAAGTACCTTTGGAGACACCTGTAGAGCACCTTTATAATCACCCATTTATGTTGTGATGTTTGGTAGCACACAAAGTGTTCCTCCGGTAAACGGGAGTTGCATAATCTCATAGTCAGAGGAACATGTATAAGTCATGAAGAAAGCAATAGCAACATACTAAACGATCGGGTGCTAAGCTAACGGAATGGGTCAAGTCAATCACGTCATTCTCCTAATGAGGTGATCTCGTTAATCAAATGACAACTCATGTCTATGGCTAGGAAACATAACCATCTTTGATTAATGAGCTAGTCAAGTAGAGGCATACTAGTGACACTCTGTTTGTCTATGTATTCACACATGTATTATGTTTCCGGTTAATACAATTCTAGCATGAATAATAAACATTTATCATGATATAAGGAAATAAATAATACTTTATTATTGCCTCTAGGGCATATTTCCTTCAAGAGCCCACACCCGAACGAGAGAAAAGCAACCACAAAACAAAAGAATCGCAGTCCCTGAACACAAATCCGTAAACTAAGAAGAATATACCACCAAAAGGTAAATTGCAAATCAAGCCTCTTCAATAGTTGTGAGATGGTTGTTGATAAATTTACAATGTAAACATATTTGGTGATGTGTCAAATAATGAATGAAGAGAAAGTGTAAGATTGTATGAACATGAATCAAGAACTTGTGCACAAGCTCCAAGGTAAGAAGAAGAGCAAGCTTTAATATTCTCTCACCCCACTTCTTTTTACTCTGCGTGTAAGATTTGTTTGAATTCAAACATCATAAAATTCGACCAATTTTATAAGACAAATATCAAGATTCACAATATGAAATCAACATCATTGGATGCATCATACAATTATTTTCATTTTATATAACATTAGTATCGTAGATGTTGATATTTTTTTATATAAATTTGGTCAAACTCTATCAAGTTTAATATGCGGTGTAAAAAGAAACGGAGCGAGACTTTTAATTGATACATAAGTAAATGTATGATACACTCTTTGTTGATAATATCTCTATCTCTACTACTACAAATGCACCGGTTGCAATTCTTTTAAACCTATTAATATTAATGTACACAGGAGAGACACCACCCTCCGATCTAATCCACTTAACTAAATCTAACAATCCTATTACTCCGGTGGTTTGCCACCAATCGAATGGCCAATTCAATGTTCCGCCACAACCCCACGTACGTCATGCCCCAATCACTTACGTTGCGCTTGGATGTCTCCATTGAAGGGCCTGAATTGGATTTGGCATTCCAAACTTTCATTTCACCTATTTGGATGGACACTGAATTAGCAGCACATAATGGAAACAAAATTTCAGCCCGAATTGACCTGCCCGCAAAGGCCTCTCCAACAATACAGATGGCTCCCACTTTGAATTGCCCTAAAATGGGCGACTCCCGCAAAACGTATTGATTCGACTTTCTTTTCCTCTCGCCGAAAACAAATAAAGAAAGATAGAAAGGGCGGTTGCGGCCACGAATCTGGACGGCCGCCACGAAGCTCGGTGGCGGCTTGCAGGTGCACTCCCTCCCATTTGCCGCTCCTCCCGCAGAATCTCCCGATGCCGCCCGCCCCAATCTCCCTCATCACCGGTCAGTCCTCCTCCCAGTGACGCCACCCTACCTTGTCCCTAGTTGCTCCTCGCCCTCACAGGTCGCCTCCTCTGGCAGCCTCCATGTATGCGCAAGCGGCGATCGTATCTTCCTCGTCCCTGGTCCATCTCCATCTGTCCTGTCCCTGAGCAGCTCGTTTCTTCTCTGCTCGCATCCAGGAGACGCCACCACTCCCATTTTCCTTTCACTGCTCGATGTAGCAGACCACCAACCACCAGTATCCCCGTTCCCTTTCCCTGATCCCCTAATGCAGCAGGACACCATCATATTGTTTGGAACTATCATATTTGAGTCTATGTATTGTTTGGAATGTCTATGAACCGTCATAGATACATGTGTTAAGTCTATCATATTTGTTGTATCTATGAATATTTGAGGCTGGAATATTGTTTGGAACTATCATATTTGAGTCTATGTACTATTTGTTTAGAAATAGTGTCATGTTATCGTAAGAGAATATTGTTGTTATGTGACCATTTTGTGTTGTTGCAATTTCTATTACTATATATTCATTCAATTATAACCATGTCTGAGCAAATTCCATTTTGAGTCATGTAGAACAAGGTATAGTCTTCATGGTAATGCTGCTATGCAATTTCAAAGTTTGACATCCAAACACGATTTGGTATTGAAACCTCATAGGCATTTCAATTGCAATTTAGTGAATAACCAAACATGTGAATTCTTATTCATGCCATTTCAATTTCTTCGTTGAATTGGAAATCCAGTCCAATTCAATTCAATACGGAGCTCTCTAATACCCACGTCCAAACAAAGTGTTATCCATGACCTGCCTCACACGATCCTCTACTAATTAATAGCATGCATAATATCCATGCGAACGCTAGCAATTAACTATATCTTACCGAATATAAACGTGCAATTAAGATCTTGTCAAATAGAATATTAGTAATGTAGCATGCAACACAACTGATATATTGTCTAATATTAATGTGCATGATTATTTTTTTCTTAGGAAAACGTTGCCAATTTATTCAGAGTTCGCAACCCCTGACCTGTTACCTCCGAGCCAATACACTCATGAGGAACATGGAGCAAAGTTTACACAAAGAGTTACAACAACCATTCCTAGCTATGATATGTGCGACCTTATCCGTTGACCGTCGCACCCAAGCAACCTGAAATTCATCAAAAGACCCAAGCAACACTTTGATCCCTTCAACTAGTAGCCCATTAGCTGAAAGATCATTTTGATCGGACACTATTTTCCTTGCCGTCACCTGCGAGCGTGTCTCCATGATCACCTTTTGGACATTGAGTGTATATATTACCAACAAGCTTACCAACAAATTACGGTTTTTGGATAATTATCAATAAATTATTGGAGATAATTAAAAGCAAGCTTCCCCGATCCATCAGTCTTGCCACACCAGATCTGGCATCGGCCCGCACGTAGAAGCACCCGGAAGGGCCCCAAAATCGCTAGAAAAGGAAAAGCCAACGTCGGCCCTTGGCTGACAGACGTAAAGGAGTTAGTACCGGCGCAGCCACGGGCGCCGACCACCGGCGGCACCGGAGCAGCGAACCCAGGTCGGCCAAACCCACCCAGAAACAGAGAGAAAGGGAACGAACGAACGTGTACCCAACCAAACAGGTCAATCGACCGTGCCAAAAACACAAACAAACTACAGGTCAATCCGCACCCACCGCCGCCCGCACACACGTCGGACCAGCGGGGCCCACGGACGTAGGCGCGGCGCGGCGCGAGCCACCGCAGCGCGCCGACTCCGGCCTGTGGCCCGTAGGAGATTTGCCGATTTTTAAATACGTGCACGCCATGTCCGGTTTCGACGCCTCCATCGGTCGTCGCCTCGTTTCCTCCACCGCGGCCTCGCCTTCTTTCCGTCGGCTTCCCCCTTTCCCGCTGCCTTAACGCGGAAACTTCTGTCGCCAGTCTTCCCCCCTCCTCGCTGCCGCTGTCGCTACCGGCGGATCAGCTAAGCAAGCTAGCGAAGCGAAGCGAAGCCCGACGGATGGGGCCGCCCCGTGGCGCTTCTCGCGCTACTCTCGCCCTCCTCCTCCTCCTCGCGCTGTCGGCGGCGCTCGCCCCCGGCCGCGCGGCCGCCACGGGCGTCTTCGAGGTGCGCCGCAAGTTCCCGCGCCACGCCGGCGGGGACAAGCACCTGGCGGGCCTCCGGGAGCACGACGCCCGCCGCCACGGCCGCTCCCTAGCCGCCGCCGTCGACCTGCCCCTCGGCGGCAACGGCCTGCCCACCGAGACCGGGTAATAATCAGTCGATTCGCGCGCCCGCGCAAGCGCCGCTCCTTTCTACTCCTACTGTAGCGCATAGCGTGCGTTTTCCCCTCTCGCTCTCCGGCGGGCGCGTCTGACTTGACCGGGAGGTGCAGGCTCTACTTCACGCAGATTGGGATCGGCACGCCGGCCAAGAGCTACTACGTGCAGGTGGACACCGGCAGCGACATACTCTGGGTCAACTGCGTCTCCTGCGACACCTGCCCCCGCAAGAGCGGCCTCGGGGTACTCCACTGCTCACATCTCTTCCGTTTCCCCTGCAATTGCTCTGCTCTGCTCTGCTCTGCGGATTCGATGCTTGCTCAGGCGTTAGCGTTCGATTTGGTGGGGTTGTAGATAGAGCTGACGCTGTACGACCCGAGTGGATCGTCGAGCGGCACCGGGGTCACGTGCGGCCAGGAGTTCTGCGTGGCGACTCACGGCGGCGTGCTCCCGTCCTGCGTCCCCGCCGCGCCGTGCCAGTACAGCATCTCATACGGTGACGGAAGCTCCACCACTGGGTTCTTTGTCACGGACTTCTTGCAGTACAACCAGGTGTCCGGCAATAGCCAAACCTCCTTGGCCAATACAAGCATCACGTTTGGGTACGCTCTCTAGGAAAGGCTTTAATTTAATACCTTCGGCAGTGAGCTGGAAGCTGGTAGTAATTTTGCCTTCATTTTGTAGGTGTGGTGCTAAGATTGGTGGAGATTTGGGGTCGTCAAGCCAGGCCCTCGACGGGATTCTTGGATTTGGTCAGTCAAATTCATCCATGCTGTCGCAGTTAGCGGCTGCAGGAAAAGTGAGGAAGGTCTTCGCACATTGCTTGGACACCATAAATGGTGGAGGAATTTTTGCTATTGGGGATGTCGTGCAGCCGAAAGTGAGCACAACGCCGCTGGTGCCTGGCATGTATGTCATCTTACTGTTCCATGTTTACTTCAGATGTTGCTTCATGATTCCTTGGTGTGTGTTTTGTGCTGATGATGTGGTGCTAGTAGATGATATGAAATTATAGAGCTATGGAGACAGACTTTGGAATCCATGGTGTACATGAGGTGTGACTTTAGTGGTGTTGGATGTTATCTGGTTTCTAAGATGCCACACCAGGAAAACCAAATGTGACTTAACCAAGAGATCTAGTTTCTAACATGTCACATCAGATATTTTGTTGACTCTCCATGTCTGACACTTCGACCTGTTCATGTGCCTCAAGTTATATAAAAATGTATTGATAATTGGGTCCTACTACTAACTGTATGTCAAATAATTATTTCTGCAGCTATTTTGTTATATCTATCACAGTTCAGCCACAGGCATAGTTTAGTAGTAAGAGTCTAGGACAAACCACCCATCTTTAGACATAATTTAGGAGACTAGTCAAGGAAATTTTTTTTTATCATGATATAATTTTAGGAAATTTACATTGGTTGTACATCTAAGCATACTTTTGCCATGTAAGTCACTGATTTTTTTGTATTTGACACCCTATTGAGTACTTACTTTGTAGGCCGCATTACAATGTCAACTTGGAAGCAATTGATGTTGGTGGTGTTAAGCTACAGCTTCCAACAAATATTTTTGGTATAGAGGAAAGTAAAGGTACCATTATTGACAGTGGAACAACATTGGCGTATCTACCAGGGGTGGTTTATAATGCTATAATGTCTAAGGTATGGAAGCTTTGATGTGAACCAATCCTTTCAGCGGAGGGCTTGTTGTCCTAATCATCATATCTTCTTCACTTGTTCGTTTATAGGTATTTGCTCAGTATGGAGATATGCCCTTAAAAAATGATCAAGATTTCCAATGTTTCAGATATTCTGGAAGGTATGCTCACTTCTCGATTGTGGCCGCTTATACACTCACTCTCCATGAAGTTCACACTAGATGGTAGATATCGATAGTGGCCTTATGCACAACACGAAGGGGTTATCTCCTCATTTTGTCTATTTTTTCTACTAAACAAGAGACTAGGGCAAATGGATATCTTGATTCAAATAAAGATTGTTATTCTGATGTTTTTATCTTCCTATGTTTCTGATACTTCTGCTCAATTTTTTGCAGTGTAGACGATGGATTTCCTATAATCACCTTTCACTTTGAGGGCGGCCTTCCACTGAATATTCATCCACATGACTATCTTTTTCAAAATGGGGTAATAAACCGTTGCTCTGGACTGTTTCTACTTTCTAGGAAAATATATAACTAGCAGCATTACATCTACAATTTGAGCGCACAACTCAATTGTTGTCATGCTTACTTATGTTCTCCACGATTTGTTTAGTCTTGTGTTTTAAAGAAAGTCTACTTAACAATTTGTTGAACTGCATCAACAAACTTTTCAACTGGCTCCAAAAACACAGACACACACGAAATTTAATGCCTCTGCGTTTGCTGGTATTCTTAAGGTGACATAAAAATTTATGTTTTGCTCCTCTTACTTCATTCCATGATTTCCTTGCTTTCTGACTATAAAATGTATGAGTGTTTCTATATTCTGAGTAATCAATATATATATTCCTATTCCATACCTCGGGTGTTAGTGATGCGCTTGGAGTGTGCTTGTGACTCATTATATTCCCTCATGTCATATATGGTGTATATCATAGACCCATAGTGAGTTACATTTATGTAGTTTCATTTGACCCTGTACTTTATCTATCTTCAGTGTCACGTACTCATAATATTGTGCCATGCTTGCCTGTTGAACTGTCTTCATTTCAGAAGTATTTTCAATTAGTTTTAACTGTGGGATTTGTTCTCCTGACCCTTTCCTGGACCCTGCGCAAGCAGGAGCTACGTGCACTGGGCTGCCCTTTTTTATGTGGGATTTGTTCTCCTAAAATGAAATGGCACAAGGCTGACCTTCTTTTTTGAGGAATAAAGTTTTCAACTTCTCTTCATGGCTCCATGAAGTTACTAAGCGACACTTATTTTTCGAATGAGGGAGTACTAGACAGTGCCACTGCTAGCTGACTGTAATCGTAACTTGCTTCCAGAATTCACATTTCATAATTACATCTTTCTTGAGTAAAAACAGAACAAACAAGCTATCCCATGCCATTTCCTTTTTGGCTAGTCTTTGCTTAGCACACGAGCTAAACAATTTAACAGCTGGCTCGTAGCAAGTCAAATACTGCCATCTGTTCTTCAACACACGTCAGCCCTCTTTGTTTCCATAATTGTTTGATTTGGACTTTTGTCAGCTTTGATAGCTTAACTCTGGTTTGCCAGTCCCATAATAACACGGCTACGGGTTCGATGCCTTGAAATTCGCTCGATTGTCTGTACATGAGAGCCATGAAATTCTGGCTCGAAGGTTGCCTTCACCAAGTCTCTAGATATTTTCACCATGTCTCGCCAAGCTTCATGACCCTAGACTAGGATACCGAAGGAGCTCAAAGTGCTATGTAGAGATAGGACCATAGTTGGGGTTGTGAAGCCAGAATTACCAAATGATGAGACAGCTGGTAGAGTGAGAAGATTGAAACCAGGAACGCGAACCACGACAACTCGGAGGAAGAGTGAGAAGATTCACTTGTGGTGGCAAGGTCCTTCAAGACACCATGGTTGAGAACCATGACGTTGAAAATATGCAGGAGACACGCTACCCTCGGTGGCAAGGTTCCTTCAAGACCACCACCATGATGGGGAATCACGACGTTGAAGTATGCAAGAGACGTTGCTCATGGCGGCAGAGTTCCTTCAAGGCGCCACCATGGTCGGGAACCATACCATTGGATGACGTTGAAGATATGCAAGAGACATGTCGTTCCCGGCGCAAGGTTCCTTCAAGGCATCATTGAAGGTATGCAGGTGACATATTGCCCTTGGCAAAAAGTTCAAGAGCACAACCCACAACCATGGCCCATAACCATAATGTCAAAGATATAGAAGAGACTCACGGTCACCGGGGGCATAATTTCAAAATCGCCTCCAGGGTTAAGAGCCCTGAGGGCACTAACATCACGTCAAGCCACATGAGACCATGCAAGAAAGGATCAATGCCCCTAGACCACATCAGGCCATGTTGGTCCTTCAAAGAAGAATTGCAACGTCGGGCAGCAGCAGCTCTCCATGGAAGGACCATGGCACTCAAACTGCCTCAAGCCGCGCAACACTGTGGATGACTAGACGCACAAAATTTCCGAATGAAATGACGAAGTCACAAGCGTGACTCAATAACGTTATAGCAAGAGGATCGCCATCAATGACTCCATCTTGCCATCCTAGCTGGAAAAGGGAGGAAACACCGATGGCCCTATAATGCCCAAACCACGATCATCACCCCATCGATGGCCTCAAAGCCAACCAAGATTAGTCACGCAAACTCTATATTTACATCCATTCGGGTTAGTGTGTTGCCCCTCTCTGGGATTGATGCAGCAACTTGGATGGGCATTGCTCAACCACCTGGTTTTCGACGGGCTATATTGTATAAGGAGTCCACATCCTATCGATGCAAACATCACTCATAGTGATCTAGATATGTGAGAATACCCACACGTGCCTCCTGCCCATCATTACTACCTAGGCTAAGCCGGAGATGGGAGTTTTGGCACCCATCCTCGTGGGCCCATCATGCATGTTGTTGGTTCACGACAAGCCCGTAAATCCGGAGTGCTACGGCCTAGCCACCAAAACGGAGCCAAGAGCAAGGTGAGTCATTGGGAGTTGACGTAAAATATTGTCGAGGATTAGAAGACTTCCAAACAACAACTAGAATGTGAGAGCCCTAACTCGTGAGCTCAAAAGCCAGAAGTCAGACCAAACATATGGATGCAAAGCACATCGTGTGCACGCTACATCAGTATTCTCGAAGTTGGATAGTAGAAGGTTCTCGCATATCAAGGATACCTCGGAAAAGGAAGAGATGGAGATCCTAGAAGGGCATTCTTGTGATATCATATCACACACACCCTCTCTTCCTCTCATGCATGAAGAGATGAGAGCAGATGGTAAATAGACATAGGAATCACTAGAACCCTACAACAATATCACAAGGATACCCCTTCCACCATCCCACCTTTAAGATTAGAGAAGAGGCAAGGCATTGTATGTTAAAATCCCAGGAGATCCCCTTGTAAAATTCCTACCCTTGTAAATGTAGGGCCTCCCCTCACTTGGGGGGAGGCACTTAGCACTCTCTCTCTCTCTCACACTTGGCACATGGAACAAGAAAGGAGTGGGAGAGGCACGGGACTCAGCGACCTAGGCTGGAACGAGGTAAAGCCTTGGCTAGCTAGGCGTAGCCTGGTTGAGGGCAAGGCAACGTGTGTGACATCCTGGCTTAATAAGAATGATAACTACTCATGTGAACAAGTAATTCCTTCTTTTGTGGGAGGCCATTTGCAAGGAACCTCAAAGTTAAGCACGCTTGGCTTGGAGCAACTTGAGGATGGGTGACCGACTGAGAGGTTGATCCCGGGTGCGCACGAGTGAGGATAAAGTGCACAGGAAAGACTAGTGTTGGGTTTATGGGGCCAATCTAGATCTTGTGAGGCGTAACAGTTGGAAATCGGTGGTTGTGGCCGGGGCATTACAAATGGTATCAAAGCCGGCCCTCGCAGTTACACGAGCATGTGTGGGTCAGTGGCGCAGACATATACATGGCGCGTGTTGCCTGTCGTGGCACACGACATGGGCACATGTGGATGCTGGCACTGGCGTGCATAGATGAGTGCTAAGTAAGAGGGAACATTCCTGTTGGGCCAACGAGGACGTCGGTTCCTTTGAGTGGGGGTGTATGTGACGTCGTGGCTTAATAGGAATAATAGAGTACTCATATCAACAAGGAATTCCTTATTTTCTGAGAGCCCATAAGCAAGGAACCTCAAAGTTAGCGTGTTTGGCTTGGAGCAATTTGAGGATATGGGTGACCGTCTGGGAAGTTGATCCCGGGTGCGCACAAGAACAAAGTGCGTATGAAGGACTAGTGTTGTCTATGGTCCCCCCGTCTAGATCCCGCAAGGGTACAACGTTGCAATAGGGATACCGTGGCCCCGTGGCCTGGAAGTGGGTGGAGCAATTGTCGCAAGCAGTGGGCTTCTACCCCGAACGATGTCACCAACGAGTACCCTCGGATGACATTGAGGACAAAGACCCGTCCATGAAGCTAGATCAAGGATGTAGGCGACGGTTTGCCTCGGCTAGCTAGGCGCAACCCGGTCAAGGGCAAGGCAAGTGCATTAGGGACCGCGGCCCGGTGCCTTGGACGGGAGCGGGAGAATTGTCGCGAGCAGTGGGCTTCTACCTTGAACGATGTCATTAATGAGGACTCTCGGACGATATTGAGGACCAAGACCCGTCCATGGGGTTGAAAGCTAGATTAAGGATCCAGACGACGGTTTCCTAAAAGCGTCGGGTGTTGCTCGCACCTACAAGGGCCATTGCCCCTTCGAGTCCCGCCCGCTAACCGGCTAGCGAGACCACCGCTTGCCGCCCGAGTGGACACTTCGGTGGTCCCTTTACGCTGCCCCGCCCGCTAGCATCACCTTTTGGATGCTTTTGGTAAACTTGCTCATGTTTAGGTGGAAACTCTCAAGAATTGAGAGAAGTTTGAAGACTCGAATTCGGCCATCTACACCAACCCTCGGACCACCACGTGGGTGACCAGACGACACTGGGCGCCGTTGAAGAAAGGAGCACCTTGACTGCTGAGGGCATCCTCTGGACAGACTAACCCTGTGGCCCGGTATGCCTCCAAATATACTTTTCAGCCGTACCAGACAACAGAAATTGTCTTTTGACTCTTAAAAGGCCCATCCAGAACGGGGAGTCCTTTCGATTCAATGTCACTTGTGTGACAGTTTTTTTTTTTTGAAAAGGAGGATTGCCCCCGGCCTCTGCATCAGGATGATGCATGCAGCCCTTTTATTAAGCAAAGTATCACCAAGGTCCGCAGTCTAGTACAAGCTCATTCGGAGCAAAAGAAAAGGTAACCAAAAAAGATAAAAGTTGCCACAACCGGCTAAAATAGGACGAGATGACTAAACACCTACCTATTTGGAGTGGAGATATTTATTTCCTAGTAATTGTTGTCATACCCCATTTTTACTTAGCAGATTGAACAACTCTTTGTTGAGCAAACATTTATTTGTTTATTTATCCCTGGATCCTCCATTCCAAGGCCGCCTTGAACTTCCAGTCTACAAATGGTGCTCCACTTAGTTAACCAATATTTCCATTTATGCTCTTCACTTTGCTAGAAAAACTTGGCTCTGTAGTAAATTTCATTCGTTTGCATACCCCCTTAGGTATCTTTAAAAGGACAACATACACATCGGTAGATTGGTCGGCACCGCATTGATCAGGAGTTGTCCTCCATAAGACAACAGCTTGCCCTTTGAACTACTGATTTTTTTCTCAAACCAGTCTTCTGTCCCTTCCACTCCTCGCTCAGGAGCTTACCCTAGTGAATAGGAATTTTGAGGTAATGGAACGGGAATGATCCCAACTCGCAACAGCTGCTTGTGCTGGTCTCACCCTAATCGATATTGAATTTAGGAGTTCACTAAGACATTGTTTTAGTATCTATATTTCAGTCCCTCTGTTTGCAGCACGACTCAGATTCTGGGATGACATGAACCCTAGTTGCAGTATTATCCCGGAGTTATTTCCAGAAGGCATCCTTTTTGATTTCTGCTTTTATTTGATCTTTTTTTTTCCTGAAGGACAGTGATGGCTCTTATGGCCATGCTTATTATAGTTAAATAGGTCGGGAAATTTTTGGAGTTTAATTCGGTTTGTCATAATTCTAAACAAATAGTTGCGCAACTCATCAACCCTTTTCCTATATATAAAGTTGCTACTTGTGATTGTTTCATGTAAGATGATTTTAGCTGTATTATCATTGCTGTCTGCTTGGCTCCTATGGAAGCATTGAAATGACTGCACCTTCAACGGAGCTACGCAGCATGGCTGCCTGCTTGAATATCCAGAAGAAGCTTGTGCCTGGTGCTGAGCTGGTGCATTAGGGTTGCGCGGTATGATCCCGGAGAGTAGTTGGGTCGCATTGTACCTGTGTGCGTGGCCTCTTGAGAGCCACTGTAGACCTCTCTTTCCTCTTTTAGTGCACTGGTCCGCAAGTCTTTTATGTATTGGGGCGATTTGTATTTTCAATGCCACTTTAATTAAGTTATCATTATATAATCATACTCAGTTAAGAAAAATATTGCGATATTACATATTTTGTAGTACTGAATAGATTTCCTGCTATGCAGGAGCTGTACTGCATGGGGTTCCAGACTGGTGGATTGCAAACCAAGGATGGAAAAGATATGGTGCTTTTGGGAGGTACATGTTGATTTCAACTACTCCCTCCGTTCCAAAATAAGTGTCGTAAAACCACGACACTTATTTTGGAACGGAGGGAGTATTAAACTACTCCCTCCGTCCCATAATGTAAGACGTTTTTTGACACTACACTAGTGTCAAAAAACGTCTTACATTATGGGACGGAGGGAGTAGTAGTTTTGTCCAGACGCTGCATCTAATGTTTAACAACTTATTTTCAGATCTAGCATTTTCAAACAGACTGGTTCTTTATGATTTGGAAAATCAAGTTATTGGATGGACCGATTACAACTGTAAGTTTCTTGCGCTTTTCTGTAAAAATACGACGGTGTTCCTTTATGCACTCAACCAGAGACCATCTCGCACTACGAGAATGTTTGTAGAAAGAATATTCCACAAAAGTTCATGTCGAACCTGCTCATTTTGGTTTCAGGCTCCTCCAGCATTAAAATCAAGGATGACAAGACTGGATCGATATACACTGTGAATGCACATGATATCTCATCTGGATGGAGATTTCAGTGGCACAAGCCCTTGTTTGTATTGCTAGTAACGGCGCTGTGCAGCTATACAATGTTCTAACATAACCGCAGATTCTCACAACTCTGTATGCTTGTAGCCATTTTGTTGTCTGTTGTTGTTAGTTCTTACAGAGAAAGGAAAGGATAGGGGTATATACACCTATGTTGTATTAGGAAAATGAGGGGAAAGGAAAGGAAATACACTGATTGTCATCATGTCAAGAATATATATGGAAAATGTTTGCCCAAGAATTATTTGCTGATGGCGTCAACTGCATATGATGTTCTGGAGATAAATTCACCCGCGGTCACTGCATTTGATCACAAAGTTCACTGCGGTCACTGGATTACGGAATACCCAAAGTACGGTGCTTATCATTACATTTGTTAACAGCGCAGGTCACCGCGTACCACGTGGCGTACTGTTTGACCTGCCACGCAAGCGAGGCGGGGATTCTTTTGCACTGGCGAGTTGATTTGGGGGGCTATTTTGCAAATTTCGCGTCCTGGCTGCCTCTGTTTTGCATAAAGCTCCTCCCCTGCTCTGTTTCTTTGTTAGTTGCGGTCGAGGCAGGGAGACGCTTGGTTTTCCTCTCGTCGGGAGGCGGTGATCGGCAGCGGAGGTGACCGGCGACTGCTCGTGTCGTCGGGAGTGAGGCTTCAAGAGGTCGTGCCGTCGTCTGGTCGCAGGAGATCGGAAGGCCGCGTCGCGCGTCTGCTCTGGCGATGGCCCCTGTTCGTCGCCCGGAGCACGGACCGCCGCCGCATTACGGTAAGAACCCGCGACCCTCTCCCGCACCAGCTTTTATTCACGTGTTTCCGTTCATATCCGATCGTCCACAACCGTTCCATGGATTTGAAGGTCAAAATTTTATGGGGAAAGGTGTTAGTGCTAGGGTTTTGATAGGGTTTTGGCAGGTGGATTTTTTGGGGATTTAGGTTCGGTTTTCGCTCGGTGTGGGTGGCATTGACTACGATCTGGACTGATTTAGGAGGAGTGTGTAGATACTATGCGATATGTTGACGAGAGCTAGGGTTTGTAGTGAATTGAGTAGGGTTAGTACTAATTTGGGGGAGTTTGTAATGAAAGCAGGCTCTTTTTGTTGGAGTTGCTTCCAATGCAGGCAATGATTTATGCAATCTTTTATAACATTGTCTTTTTCTATTATGAATTGATTGGTGCATATGTCAAGTTGTTTAAATTCTGATATAATTTGTTGAAGTAGTTCAAATTGAGGCACATTCAGGTACATTCAGATAAGTTTGACATTATGGAGAGATGCATGTTTAAATTCAGAAACTTGTGGTCACAATCAGTGTTCATTTTTTAGGACAGAAACTTGCGGTCACAATCAGTTACATTTTGAGTGAAAATGTTATTCTGAACAACTTCACTTATTGATTGCAGGTGATGATGATCCTATGTTTTCTGTTCAAATATGGCATGGAGGTTTTTTCATGGGCCAAGGCAGAAGCAAAAAGTACTATGGAGGGCAGAGCATCTAGTTTGATAACATAGACAAGAACACATGGTCTCCCCCAGATGTGGATGATCTCATAGAGCAGATAGGGTATGAGAAGGAAGGAAGGATGACAGTGTACTACTGCATGCCAGGTCTTCAAGTCAACACAAATGGGCTTAGAGTGATCAATGGAGAGGATGCCACAGATAACATGAGAGCTTTTGTGACATTTGGGCATCATTTCATGGATATTTTTTTGGAACATGATGATTCTATCAGGGATCTTGATGATGTAGTTAGGTTCCCAATTCAAGATCTCCCAAAAGTCATCAGCCCAATGAAGCCATTGAATGTGGTCAGACCTGAATCAGGGGAAGGTTTCAGGACAGCAACTGAAGTACTAAAGGAGAAAGGCAAGTCAGTTATCAATATGGATGCAGATGATGTTCATGACAATGATGCAAGTGGAGGATCAACAGATTCAGAAGAAGAGGGTAGTGACATTGATTATGTGCCTGAAATTGCAGATAGTGACTATGCCATATCAGAGGGAGATGATGACTTGTATGTGAACAATTGCTTTGATGCTGTAGAGGAGAATAGGAATGAGGAACAATTAGATGTGTCAGAAGATGATGAGTTAAGAAGGCCAGATTCTGATGATGAAGGAATAATTGAGATGAACTTCAAGACATTTAGGGATGAAGATTTAATAAGCCCTAAATTTCATGTTGGGCAAGTTTTTCAGAATGTGCAGCTGCTTAGGAAGGCTATCAAAGAATACTCATGCAGGAACAGGGTCAACCTGAAGATGCCAACTAATGACAAGATGAGGGTTTGTGCAAAATGTGAGGAGGGGTGCCCTTGGTATCTATGGGAATCCAATGACAATAGGACAAAGGCATTCATGGTTAAGAAGCTTGTGGACAAACACACATGCAACAAGAAATGGCAAGTGAAAAGCTTCACAGCTCCATACATGGCAGAGAAGTATTTGGACTCATTTAGGGCAGATGAAAACATGAGCATGAAGAACTTCTCTAGGGTGGTGCAGGAACAATGGAATATGAAGCCTACAAGGAGTAAGCTTAGGAGAGCAAAAAGGTTGGCTCTTAATATTGTCCATGGAGATGAGGAGAAACAGTACAATAAGCTTTGGGACTATGCAAATGAATGGAGAAGGTCAAATCCAGGGAGCAGATTTTATTTAGCAGCAGATACAGATGGTACTTTCCTACACTGCTATTTCTCTTTGGAGCCATGCAAGAGAGGGTTTATGCAGGCTTGTAGGCCAGTAATCTGCCTAGATGGATGCCATTTGAAGACCAGATATGGAGGTGTTCTTCTCACTGCAGTTGGCCTAGATCCAAATGATTGCATCTATCCAATTGCTTGTGCTATTGTTGACATTGAGAACACTGACACCTGGAGGTGGTTCTTATCCTCTCTGAAACAAGACCTAGCCATTACTGAAACTGATCTGTGGACTATTATGTCTGACAAGCAGAAGGTACTTTCATAACTTTGTCTTTCATTTCCATGCTTCAAAGTTTCTGCTTCCACAATTGTTTTGTCATGATGCTGACATTGTCTTTCACATTTCTTTTAGGGTTTGATCAAAGCTGTCAGAGATTACTTTCCACATGCAGAGCACAGGTTCTGTGTCAGGCACTTGTGGCAAAACTACCAACAGCAGTTTAGGGGTGAAGTGCTCAAGAACCAGCTGTGGAAATGTGCTAGGAGCACAACTCCTTCTGATTTTGAACAGAACATGGAAGAGCTTAGAGTGATAAACTTTGAAGCATGGAAATGGCTGTCAGGGATAGACCCCAACACTTGGGTTAGGGCATATCAACAAGAGTTCCCCAAGTGTGATATTCTTCTCAATAATGCTTGTGAAGTGTTTAACAAGTAAGTTGCATCATTGTTTGTGTTTTTTATCACATGAAGCATTCAACAGGTAGTTCTCCATCACAATAATCTTCTGACATGAACCAACTGTTGGCTTTAGGTACATTCTTGAGGCCAGAGAGCTCCCCATATTGTCATTGATCATGACAATAAAAAAGCAGTTGATGACAAGGTTCTACAACAAGAGAGAGGAAGCAGAAACATGGGATGGCACTGTTTGCCCCAAAATTAAGAAAAGACTTGAGAAGAATGATGATTTGTTAGCTACATGTCATGCATCAAATGCAGGGGATGGAATATTCCAGGTAATCTAGCCTGACTTAGCATTTTGCATATTCATCATGTTTTCTTGCATTGATTAAGTGCCCTATGTCATCTGTGTAGGTTGATAACAAAGGGAGATCTTACATAGTGGACATAAAAGCTTTAAGTTGTACTTGCAAAAGGTGGGACCTCAATGGCATACCATGCCATCATTCTGTTGTTTGCTGCAAAGATGAGAGAATTGAGCCTGAGGACCTAGTTGACAAATGCTACAACATTGCCTCATTTCTGAAAGCCTACCAGCCTATCATCATGCCAGACAGAGATGGGAGAGAGTGGGAAAAGATGCATGGTCCAGTGATCAAACCCCCACCCAAGAAGAATGACAAAAAGGGAAGGCATCAGAAGAATAGAAGGAAACAACCACATGAAGCCAAGGACAAGAGAGGAGGCAAAAAGCTCACAAGGCATGGTGTGTTCATCACTTGCTCTCATTGCCAAGAGGAGGGTCACAACAGAGCAGGTTGCAACAAGAGGAAAGCTGGTTTGCCACCTGTGAGGCATGTGCCACAACCACAACCTATTCCTCCTATTCCTGTTGACTCATCAGATGATGAACAACAGAATGTGCATCAAGTTGAAGTTGATTCAGGCAGTGAAGAAAGTGAAGAGGAACCAGTAATAACTCAGGTTTGTCTTCCTTAATCATTGTCAAGCTTTACATATTCACATTGACAACAATTTATGACTTGTGAAGTGTTCTAATGATGTTACTTTCATCTTTTCAGGAAGTGTTTGGTGACACAATGGTACAACAGATGAGAAGGGAGCAACAATCATCTAGGAGACCTAGACTTTCTCAGCAACTCATGCCTGAATCAAGCTTCATTAGCTCAGCAAGAGCTCAGAGCAGTAGCATGCCACATGTTACTACAACTGCTAGCAGGGATGGTAGTCAAGCCATGAAGCTCAGGCAGATGAAGATGGAGAAAGACAGAGAAATGGCAGAGAAGAGAGATGCTGCACTGGAGGCACTAAATGCTGCAGTAGAGAAGAGAGCTGCTGAGGCACAAGAGAAGAGAGACCTGGCTGCAAAGAAGAAAGCAATAGAAAGAGAAGCAAAGAAGCATGAAACACAACAGAAAAGAGCTGCTAATGTTGCAAAGAAGAAGGAAATAGCTGAAGCAAATAGAGCAATTGTCCTACAACAAAGAGAGAAGAAAACAGCAGAGCTGGCAGCTGCTAGAGAGGAGGCAAGGAAGAGAAAAGCTTCTGAGCTTGCTGCCAAAAGAAAGGAAGATCAGCACAACAGGTCCAGGCTGAAGAGGGCCTCTACAAGTGCACATGACATGGGAGGTGGCTCTACAAGCAAGAAAACCAGGAAGGTCAGCATGTTTGATGAACTGAGAGAGCCTAGGAAGTAGAAAATTTGGTCTGTATCAAGTTCTTCTGGTGAACTAATCCAGCATTTTGGTGTTTCTTGTCATGTTAAACTTAAATTTGGTCTGTGTCAAGTTCTTCTGCTGAACTTAACCTTACTGTTAAGCTTGTTAGACATGTGCTTTTGGTGGATCTTTACTATCTTATTTAACCTGGTGCTTTGTTGTGCTTGGTATATATGTTGCTTGTCATATATATTTCTTGAACCTGGTGATCATCTTTGTTACATATCTTGTGATGATCATCTTTGACATGCTTATCATTTTGCCAACATTTTCTGATTTGTCACTTACCACTTATCATTATGTCAGATCACAATATAGTAATGCAAACAACCCAACTGTGATCATATATATTGGCCAACAGGAAGACATAATATGCAACATAGATTGATCAACAACATACTTCCATTACATTACTAGCTTACTAGCATCTTCATACTACCAACAATTCAACAGGTCACACACAGCACACACACAAGCACACCTACTGCCAAAGCTATCTTCAACATCATCACACACATAGTTCACTCCTCCTCTCCTCAGCAGCATCACACACAACACTTGCATCACTTCATCAGCAGCATCACACACAGCACACACACAAGCACACCTACTGCCACAGCTATCTTCAACAGAAGAACAATCTGCCTGCCAACCTGCAACAAAGATTCACTCCTCTCCTCATAGCATGAACCCCTGAATCCTACTGCCATCATCCCTCTAGCTCTTCTCTCTTCATTGCGCCGCTCCAGCTCTTCTCTCCTGTCTTCAGACCACCCAATTGCATCCACAGCATTATCTCCAGTGAGAAACATCTTCTCCGCCAAGTAAGCAACATACTCCCTCTCCCAATGCCAGAAATTGCATCCATTCTGTCAAAATGAATGCAAAATCAGAGACCAAATGTGGCAAAAACAGAGACCAAATGTGGCACAATCAATGCTTTCCAAGACCAAATGTCAGAGAACTTACACCATGGCCGGGGCAGCGGTAGTACACCCATCCAGGGTGATCCTTAGTGCCGGAAACATGCTTCTTCACCATGGAACCACACCCCCACGGGCAGTAGATGAGGGGGATGAATGGACCGCCGCCGCGGCGAGAAGAGCGGCAGGAGCTCGATGCAGACATGCTTCAGGGGAAGAACAACTCGTTGCAGAAGCGGCGACGCCGGCAGTGAGCGGTGCTGGGCGGGGAGTGGGCGACGGCAGGACGACGCCGGCTAGGGATTTGGTGGCCGACGACGAAAGAGGAAAATGGCTAGGGATTTGGAGGACGATGGGGGAGGGGGTTTTAATACAACGCGAAATTTGCAAAATAGCCCCCCAAATCAACTCGCCAGTGCAAAAGAACCCCCGCCTCGCTTGCGTGGCAGGTCAAACAGTTAAACAGTACGCCACGTGGGACAAATACGGCGACGCAGCATACGCGGTGACCTGCGCTGTTAACAAATGTAATGATAAGCACCGTACTTTGGGTATCCCGTAATCCAGTGACCAAAGTGAACTTTGTGATCAAATACAGTGACCGCGGGTGAATTTATCTCGATGTTCTGTTGGTTAATAGCCATATTTTCTGCCATCATTTTGAGACGACCGATGAACACTAGGGAGGGGATCGATCGCACAAGAAGGGGGATCGGGGTGAGGGAGGAAGCAGGGTAGGTGAGCAGGGGAAGGAAGGGGATGAGAGAGTTCAGATCGCATTTCATTTCCTGCCTGCTCTGTTTGCGGTCACCACTTAAGTACAAGTCCACACACACACGCAGGCCACAAGCGGCCCACTACACCCACTGGGCTCTGGCCCATATACTCTCATCCCATATCTAGTCCACTGATGTATTCGCATCAGGTGTGACATTCGCCCCTCCTTGAGCGGAAGCGTCGTCTTCATCCCAGCAAGGAGCCGTCGGGTATCGGTGACGCAGCATGGAGTAGTCTTCCCAGGTTGCAGAGTCTGGGGAAAGTGAAGACCATTGGACTTGAACCTGCAGCACCGAGGAGTTACCTTTCTTGACGAGGCGACGGGCGAGGATGGTCATGGGCTGTAACGGAGCAGCAGTGAGGTCTGGAGTGTGTGGTAGCTCGGAGAAAACCGGAGAGTAATCTGGTGTGAATGGCTTGAGCTGGGAGACGTGAAAGACCGGATGGATGCGGCTGTCCTCCGGAAGCGCCAGCTTGTACGCCATGGTGCCGATGCGCTGCTCGACTGTGAATGGCCCAAAGAACTTGTATGCCAACTTGGGACAGGGGCGGTTGGCGACAGTTGATTGAATGTAGGGTTGAAGCTTGAGCAGAACCTGTTCTCCCACTTGGAAGGAACGCTCTGAGCGGTGCTTGTCTGCCTTCTGCTTGCACCGATTCTGCGCGCGCGCGAGCTGGGCACGCAGCCTTGTGTTGTGTGTCGCCCAGTCGAACTCTGTTCCTGTGTCTTCCGGTAAGTTGGTGGCCAAAGTAGGCAAACCTCCCAACCTATAGTGACGTCAAAGTACCAGTGAGCATGGAGGTTTGCCATCTCCAGTCTAAGCGGTTGAGTTCAGTGATTGTATCGAACAAAAGCCCCCTCCTGGGGCAGGTACGCGACTGTCTCTCTTCCAAAGTGTGATCATCTTCTCCAGTCTCCCTGCCACTTTACCTGAGCACTGTGACGCAGTCGGTCAAGTATTGAACCTATATAAGACTAGATAAATATTAAGAGGACTCTTCCGCCTAGATAAAAATATATCATGGTCAGCAAAGTTGTTTCCTTATTTTTATTTGCTTGTAGATGGTTGTGAGGCTACCATACGAGTGGTCAATGTTTGCAAGGAAATCGTATCTGATCTATCACCTTCCTCGTATCGATGCTCCCCTGAAAGCACAAAAGCAAATGATGGGGCGTAGACAAATGTGGGGAACCGAGAACCACCTGCTCTCTAAGAAACCCATGGAAAGTCAAGAAGTCTGGAGCCAGTTTCTCAAATCGTAAGTAGATCCAATCCAGGGCACTCATTCCTTTTTGAATGCATCATTGGCATCTCATATTGAAGCTAAAATTGTCATCTCCCTTAATTCAGGAATAGGTGGCGAAGGCTACTTGTTCCTTGTATATATATATAAAAAAATCACATTATGGTAGGGCAACGTTTCACAATTTAATGAATCCTCCACTTATTTGTTTGGTTCCTGTCCATATAAGGCTTGAAATGGTGAAGTATCGAGTGAGGAGTGGTAAGTTGTGTTGTACCAGAACTCCGCGGTTGACAGCCACTTGCGCCATTGCTTTGGTGTCTCGTGGACATCACAACGAAGATACATTTCAAGGCACTGGTTCACCCGCTCACTTTGCCCATCGGTCTGAGGATGGTAGGCTGTGGAGTAACTCAATTTTGTGCCAGCAGCATCAAGTATTGTCCGCCACATTTTACTGGTGAAAACACTATCCCTGTCAGAGACGATGGAATGGGGCACTCCGTGCAACTTGATGATGTTGTCCTAGAAGGCGCGCGCGACGGTAGTAGCAGTGTACGGGTGATGGAGTGGCACAAAGTGTGCATACTTGGTGAACCGGTCGACGACGACCATGATCACCTCGTATCCGTCAGATGCCGGCAGGCCGTTGATGAAGTCCATTGTGAGATCGTGCCACGGCTGAGTGGGTATTGGTAGTGGCTGAAGCAGACCTGGGGTCCGGATATGTTCAGACTTCGCATGTTGACAGACTGCACACTGTCTCACAAAATCTTCCACAGCCGGTTTGAGACCGCGCCAAGTGAATTGTTTCTTGAGGCGTTGATAGGTGGCTGTGACTCCTGAGTGTCCTCCCACCGCGCTCGCATGAAACGCACTTATCAGCTTGGTCTGCAGGGCAGTGTTCGCTCCGATCCATAGTTTGCCATGATGGCGAATCACTCCGTGCTGCAGCTCATAACCTTGGTCGTCTGGACTGCAAAGGGCCAACCGCTGCAACATGGCTTGAGCATCGGTATCTGTCTCATAAGAGTTAGCAACCTCTTGAAGCCATTGGGGCTAACAGACAGACAGAGCTTCGACAGACAATTAAGTGGCCGACGCGGGACAAGGCATCTGCCGCGCCGTTGTCTTGGCCTCGGCGATACTTGAAAGAGAACTGTAACCCCACCACCTTTGACATAGCCTTGCGCTGGAGCTCTGTTTCCAACTGCTGATCTCCCAGGCTGCACAAACTTTTGTGATCAGTGACAATGACAAAGGGGGCTCTCTGCAGATAGGCACGCCATTTATCAACGGCCATAATGACAGTGAGAAACTCTTTCTCGTAGATGGATAGACGCTGATTGCGGACCCCCAATGCCTTGCTGAGATACGCCACCGGGTGACCATCTTGGACTAACACCGCACCCACTCCGATGTCTCAAGCATCTGTTTCAATGGAAAACGGGCGTGAAAAATCCGGCAGTGCCAAGACTGGGGCATTGACCATAGCTTGCTTGAGGAGGTCAAAGGCGACCTGGGCTTGTTCAGACCAGAGAAATCCTTTCTTAGTGAGCAACTGAGTGAGCGGCTTGGCGATGATCCCATATCTTGGAACGAACTTGCGATAGTACCCAGTGAGGCCGAGGAATCCCCGTAGCTCCGTGGCATTTGTTGGTGTAGGCCACGAACACATAGCGCTGGTCTTGCTGGCATCCGTTGCCACACCTTCCTTGGAAATCACATGCCCAAGGTATTCAATGCGAGGCTGGGCAAATGAGCACTTGGATTCCTTTGCGTACAATTGATGTTGTCGCAAGACAGTCAACACCGTGCGCAAATGCTCGACATGTTCCTGCAAGGTATGACTGAACACCAGAATGTCATCCAGAAAACTTATAACATACTTACGGTTCGGTCCAGAGAGGAGCGCATTCATGACGCATTGGAATGTTGGAGGTCCATTTGTGACTCCGAACGGCATCACGCGGAACTCGAAGTGCCAGTGATGAGTTTTGAAGGCCGTCTTGGCTTCATCGCCCTTTCGCATGCGGATCTGATGATAACCCGAACGCAAATCGATCTTGGAGAAGAATGTCGCACCCGCCAACTCATCCAGTAGCTCGTCGATAACCGGGAGGGGAAATTTGTTCTTGATGGTAACTGCATTCAATCTTCGATAATCCACACAGAATCGCCACGATCCATCCTTTTTCTTGACCAAGAGGACCGGCGCAGCAAACGGGCTCATACTATGGGTGATGAGGCCCTTGTGGAGCATTTCAGCAACTTGTCGCTCTATCTCATCTTTTTGCAGTGGTGAGTACCGGTATGGTCTACAGTTGATTGGTGTTGTGCCCGGCTCCAGGGTGATGGCGTGATCGTATTGTCGACGAGGGGGTAATGTGGTTGGCTCCTCAAAGACATCCCTAAAGTCTGTCAGTACCCGTTGGATGATCGGGGGAATTGGTTCCTTGTGAGGTGATGCGGGAACCTGAATTTCCAACAGAGTCGTGCCCCAAATTTCATTGGCCTCCTGCAGTTGCCAAAGCATAGCAGCATCCATTGCAGCTAGCGTAGGCTGCTCCTCTGTGTGCACACCGAACAGCTGTACCGTGGTTCCCTCCTTGACGAATTCCATCGATTTCAGATTCCAGTCGCACTTCATTGGGCTATGCTGAGCGAGCCAGTCAACTCCCAGGACGGCATCATACACGCCCAACTCCAACAGGCGCATATTAGTGGCAAATTCATGACCCTGAATGGTCCAATGGAGCTGGGGTGCCATAGCTGTGCAGGTCAGCCGTTGGCCGTTGGCGACGCGAACGGCCACTGCCGGCATCTTGGCTGTCGGAGCTGCCACACGCTCTGCAAATGCCGTGCTGACGAAACTGTGTGTACTGCCGGAGTCGACGAGTAACAACATTGTCTGTCCGCCCACCATAGCGCGCAGTCTAATGGTTTTTGCCACTTCTGTGCCCTCTGCAGCGTGCGCTGACAGGAGGCAGCACGCGGCGTCAGCCACCGCTGGTTCATCTAACAATTCCAGGGCGCGCACAGCATCATCGGACATGACCTCTCCATATTCCCCAACCTCAATGGTAAGTAACTGAGCTGATCGTTTGCACTGATGCTCCCTGGAGTACTTCTCGCCACAGCGGAAACACAGGCCATGTTGGCGCCTGTAATCTCGTAACTGCCGCTCTCTGCCGAAATCATCTGCCGCTTGTTTGGCTATGGCAATCGGTTTGGGTGGGTTCCCCGTTGGCACCATGGTTGCTGCTGCCGGGGGGCATCCCTGAGTTGATGCAGAGTAGGGCAGTGGAGGCGGTCGACCTGCTGGCAATGGTCGTGATTTGGGGTGCAGATTCGCGAGTTCCTCTTCCTGGATTCTTGCAAAAACTGTGGCGCGGGTGATGCTGTTGGGTGCTTGAAGGCGTACGGCAGTGTGCAGCTCATCCTTAAGGCCCAACAGAAACTGTGTGATAAAGAATTTGGGACTCAGGGTTGCATCCAGGGCCATCAAATTGTACATGAGAACCTCGAATTGTTGTCTGTACTCGATCACGCTGCTCGTCTGCCGCAATTGCAACAGGCTGTGCATCAGGGACTCAAATTCGTCCGGTCCAAACTCCTCCTCAATCGCGTGCCTGAACATATCCCAGCGGAGAATCAGATGTTGTTGTCGAAACGCGCGTAGCCAGAGTGTAGCGTGCCCCTCCACATAGAGCGCTGCGGTGGTCACCCAACTGTGCTCCGGCACGCGGTAGAGCTCGAAATACGTCAGGCATCGATCCAGCCAGACGTGCGGGTACTCTCCATCGAAGCGAGGGAAATTGTGTTTCGGTGGCTTGGTGAAGTAATCCTCGCGCGGTTGTTGGTGATGAGCGCGCTCCGGTGGTGGCGGCTGCTCCGGAACTGGAAGGAGCGGTGGTCCGTCGTTGATCAGACGGGCGCGCGGCTGGCCGCCGGCCAGCGCCTGCGGTCGTGGCAACGCGTTCGGAGGTGGAGCGACGCGCTGCTCCGGTGGCGGTGGTGGTGGTGGCGGCTCCGTCGTGGTCGGGTTGTCGACGTCGGATCTGGCCGAGAGGGCCGACGAGGGCGAAGAGGAGGCCCCCTTCCGAACGTCGTCGACCTCGGCTTGGGTGAGGCCGATCTGCTTGGAGAGGCTGGCAAGCTCGTGGGAGACCTGGCTGTTGAAGGCGGCCTGCACCTCTGCGCGCTTCCCCGCCTCCGCCCGCTCCTCATCGAAGCGCTCCAGCAGCTTCTCCATGAGGGCCGAGAGGTTAGATGTCTGATTCTCCATGGCGGCTATGAGATGCCACGTCTGCGCCGAAGCCTTGGATGGCGCCGTTGCTCCTGCTCCGAGCAAATCGAACCCCGCACAGGATTTCATGCAAATTCACCGAAGGGAATCCGCACCTGATGCGGTGGATGTTACCGATTTACCAAGAGGATGTGGGGCGACGATGCGGATCGGCAGTGGAGAAGAAAAATTTCGAGGCCTCTGATACCAATTGTGACGGCCGATGAACCCTAGGGAGGGGATCGATCGCACAGGAAGGGGGATCGGGGTGAGGGAGGAAGAAGGGTAGGTGAGCAGGGGAAGGAAGGGGATGAGAGAGTTCAGATCGTATTTCATTTCCTGCCTGCTCTGTTTGCGGTCACCGCTTAAGTACAAGTCCACACACACACGCAGGCCACAAGCGGCCCACTACACCCACTGGGCTCTGGCCCATTGTAACACCCCGGATGTAACATTCCGTATTTGTAACTCCAACTCTTGCCATTTTCGGCTATGTGCTATGATATTCCCTTCGTGGTCGGGTTTTGTTTTTCGTTTTGCATTTTGTTCATGTCATGCATCTCATATCATGTCATCATGTGCATCTCATTTGCATACGTGTTCGTCTTTTGCATCCGAGTATTTTCCCCGTTGTCCGTTTTGCAATCCGGCACTCCCACCTCCTCCAGCGCACCCCTCTTGTTTCTTTTCGTGAGCGGGTGTTGAACGTTCTCGGAATAGACCAAGTCTTGTCAAGTGGCCTTGGTATACCACCGGTAGACCACCTGTCAAGTTTCGTGCCATTTGGAGGTCGTTTGATGCTCCAACGGTTAACCGGGTAACCACAAAGTCCTTTTGTGTGTTGCAGCAAACCCCCCTCTGAACAGCCCAAAACCCCTCTAAGTCTCTTCCATGCTCTAGGTCGTTCGATCACGATCGTGTGGGCGAAAACCGTGCTCCATTTGGAGTCTCCTAGCCCCCTCTACCTATAAAACACCTTCCCCCTCCGAAATTCCGGATCCCCGAAACCCTAGCCCGCTCCTCCGTGCCGCCGGACGTGTCCGCCCGGCGCCGGACAAAAACCCGCCGCCGCGCCCGGCCTCTCACAGCGCGCCACGTGGCCGCCGTACACCGCGCCGCCGCCGAGCCCGCGAGGCCCGTGGCCGGCCCCCGCGGCCCACGTTGCCTCCGCCCGTCGCCTGTTCCCACGCCGCCCCGCCGCCTCGGCGCGTCGCCGCCCGCCACTCCGCCGTCGCCGCCGCCGGCGAGCCGTCGCCCGCTCCCCGCGGCGCCCCGCCACCTCGCCGTCCATCGTCGCCGGAGCCGCGCCCCGTCTTCCTCCTCCCCCGCGGCGCCTCCTCCACCTCCTCTCCGTCCCGTCGCCGGCCGCAGCCTCTGCTCCGGCGAGCCGCCCCGGCGAGCTCGAGCTCGGCCCGATCCAGATCCACAGCCTCGGTTGACTACTCCTTCCCCCGATTTTTCTCCAAGTCCCGTGTTTTTCATATTCTGTTGCATACTTCATCGCATCATAACTCTCTACATATAGCTCCGTTTCGTGCGTGTAATATATCGAAATGTTCATCTCGAGATGCTCTTTATTTTGTTCCATTATGCCATGTTCATTTGTGTCCATCTTGATGCCCAAATCTCTGGTGCAAGGGTGCTATATGCTGTTAACTGCTGTTACTTATCAGAACTTGAGGATTTGTTATTTTTGTTGCATTTGATGTGTGCATCTTATGGGCATGAGCTCTACATGTGTTTTGATGTATGCCATGCCATCTTTACATAGGTGTATGCCATGTATTTTTGAGATCTATGTGGTGACTAGCGCAAGCATGCAAACTAGGCTTCGTGATGTTTCTGATTTCAGGGACAGTAATTTTGCCAAGTCTGTGACTGCTGTTATTTTGTTGCTATATATCCATGTGGCTACAGAGAGATCCATGCTTATCTTGGAGATGTTCAGTAAGGATGTTTTGTAGATATAGTTATGCTATATCCATCCATGCCCCTGTTTGCAATTATGGAATGCCCTAGCATGACTCAATCTTGCTCTACTTTTGCTATAAAATGTTTCTGGCAGAATGTTAACATGATATTCAATTTTGCCAAGCTTGTTGTAGTTGATCCTTTCATGCTATGTACTTGCTCTTGCTATGGATAGCTTCATAAACATGCCATCTTGCTATAGGTATGATTTTTTTGTCATGAGTTGCTTTGTGGTGAGTGAATCAAGCTCACCAAGATACCCTCATAATGTCTGTTTCTGCCATGCTCTGTTTTCTGCCAAGTCTGAAACCTGTTAACGAAACTTGCTATGTTTACATGGTTGCCATCATATCTTCTTGTCCTTTTTGGCTCATGGTCAGTAAGGGATTTTTGTCATATGCATTTATTAGATTCATGCCATGCCTTGTTTTGCCATGTTAAGTTCCTGTAGCATGTTTATTGCTTGCTCTGAACATTGCTACCTGATGCTGTTTCAGCCATGTCCAGTAATTTCACCAAGTCTGTGAACCTGATATCTTTTGCACTTTTGCCATGCTTGTTTGAACCTGTTATGTTGTGATCCAGCCGTAGCTCAGTGTTCATCTTTTGTCAAGCATCTCCTTTAGATTACTGCCATATGCTTTGTTGCTATGTTGGAGTGCTGTAGCATAGTTTCTTGATGTATTCTAAGTGCTATCATGCTGTTAATCGCAGATTCGTGTCATTCTTGTTTTGCTTGCCATTTGCAAACCGTGCATCCGTTTCCGGTGATCTTTATATCGATTTCAACCGAAATCATCTCATCTTTACAGTGGCATGCTTGGTTTGCCAAGTTACTGCCTTGTTCATCATTTTCCTTCCGGAGCACGCATATGCATCGCATACCATATCTCGCATATCATACATGTTTTGCATCATGTTGCTTGTGCATTTCTCGTGATTGATTGTCGTTCTGTTGCTTGTGTTCTTGTTTTGGGTAGAGCCGGGAGACGAGTTCGTGAACGAGGAACCTGTTGAGTACGCTTACGAGGATCAAGCTTTCGACAACTCCGAGAACCTTGCAGGCAAGATGACCATACCCTCGAAATCACTTCTATCTTTGCTTTGCTAGTTGTTCATTCTATTGCCATGCTGCGCTACCTACCACTTGCTATATCATGCCTCCCATATTGCCATGTCAAGCCTCTAACCATCCTTTTCTAGCAAACCGTTGTTTGGCTAAGTTACCGCTTTTGCTCAGCCCTTCTTATAGCGTTGCTAGTTGCAGGTGAAGTTGACGTTGGTTCCATGTTGGAACATGGATATTTTGGAATATCACAATATCTCTTATTTAATTAATGCATCTATATATTTGGTAAAGGGTGGAAGGCTCGGCCTTATGCCTGGTGTTTTGTTCCACTCTTGCCGCCCTAGTTTCCGTCATACCGGTATTATGTTCCTTGAGTTTGCGTTCCTTATGCGGTTGGGTGATTTATGGGACCCCCTTGACAGTTCGCCTTGAATAAAACTCCTCCAGCAAGGCCCAACCTTGGTTTTACCATTTGCCGCCTAAGCCTTTTTCCCTTGGGTTTTCACGAGCCCGAGGGTCATCTTTATTTAAACCCCCGGGCCAGTGTTCCTCTGAGTGCTGGTCCAAACTAGAGCATCGTGCGGGACCGTCCCTTGGCAACTTGGGTTATGTTGGTACCTGTACGCTTCGCTTATCTGGTGTGCCCTGAGAACGAGATATGTGCAGCTCCTATCGGGATTTGTCGGCACATTCGGGCGGCTTAGTTGGTCTTGTTTTACCATTGTCGAAATGTCTTGTAAACCGGGATTCCGAGACTGATCGGGTTTTTCTGGGAGAAGGTTTATCCTTCGTTGACCGTGAGAGCTTATAATGGGCTAAGTTGGGACACCCCTGCAGGGTATTATCTTTCGAAAGCCGTGCCCGCGGTTATGAGGCAGATGGGAATTTGTTAATGTCCGGTTGTAGAGAACTTGACACTTGATCTTAATTAAAATACATCAACTGCGTGTGTAGCCGTGATGGTCTCTTCTCGGCGGAGTCCGGGAAGTGAACACGGTTTGAGTTATGCATGAACGTAAGTAGGAGTTCAGGATCACTTCTTGGTCATTAATAGTTGACGACCGTTGCGTTGCTTCTCTTCTCGCTCTCATTTGCGTATGTTAGCCACCATATATGCTTAGTGCCTGCTGCAGCTCCACCTCATTACACCATCCTTTCCTATAAGCTTAAATAGTCTTGATCTCGCGGGTGTGAGATTGCTGAGTCCTCGTGACTCACAGATTCTACCAAAACAGTTGCAGGTGCCGACGATGCCAGTGCAGATGACGCAACCGAGCTCAAGTGGGAGTTCGACGAGGAACGTGGTCGTTACTATGTTTCTTTTCCCGATGATCAGTAGTGGAGCCCAGTTGGGACGATCGGGGATCTAGCATTTGGGGTTATCTTATTTTCATTTGGATTTGACCGTAGTCGGTCTATGTGTGGATTTTGTATGATGTATGAATTATATTTATGTATTGTGTGAAGTGGCGATTGTAAGCCAACTCTCGTTATCCCATTCTTGTTCATTACATGGGATTGTGTGAAGATAACCCTTCTTGCGACAATACCACCATGCGGTTATGCCTCTAAGTCGTGCCTCGACGTGGGAGATATAGCCGCATCGTGGGTGTTACACCCATATACTCTCATCCCCTATCTAGTCCACTGATGTATTCGCATCAGGTGTGACACATTTACATCAAGGTAGTCAACCTCTCCAGCACGGGTACATCCGTGCATAATAGCTTAATTATTTGTACACACTGTTTTGCTCCCATTAGTTGGATTTCAGAAATATTAGTATTTGATGCCACAAAAAAATTGAATTATAAATTCCAAACTCTATTCTAGTGAGTTAGAATATGACCAAACACATTTTTACTATCAGCAAATAATCAAGTGAAATTTGTTTGGACCCGCAAAAATGCACAATGTTGCTTCTCGATGTCTCAAGTCATATTCGAACGTTTTAGATAATATATTGTACTCCCTCCGTCTCATAATGTAAGACGGAAAAGCCCACTTGCATGAACTGATCTGCTGATGATAATCTCTATGCGCTGGTATCGCTTGATTGCTCGGCTGGGTGTTGTGTGGTGTCGGCCTCTCTTGTACGGTCTACGGTGCTTTGGGCCTAGTCTAGCTAGCTAGGTATGACTTGTCGTTCTTCAGGTTTTTGCTTGGTTTACTTTCAATAAATTGAGTAGTCTTTACATTTCTTTTTTACTAGCCTTTTTGTTATGTTCCCCTCCTTTGAGGTGTTTTTGTAATAGTCCTTTCTATGGATTTGACAGTTCTCCTGTCAGCATTCATGAAAAAAAAAGTTACTTCTCAGCTCCATAGAGATTGCCCGCTGGAAAGCCCCTCTAGGGGTTAACTGCGGATTAGTTGCCCCCGGGAGTCAAGTGCGAAGGTTGTGTGCTCGGGCACCACGGTGCCCTTTTTTGTGAAAAAAATGGAAAACCATATTTAAATGTTAAAAAAAATCCGAAAATAATTATGTGGAAACTTGTATGTATCCACGACAGATCCATGAAATTTTATTTTGAAAAAACATAATTTGTGAGCTCTACGAAAGAAACAATATTCCAGGCCGAAAACAATAATTTCTGGCCCATTTGATAATGCACATTTGTCTTTTTTTCTGTAAGCCACGTGTGAAAGTAAAATGTTATGAATTTTTGCACATATGTAGTATATACGTGTGTGTGTGTGTGTTTACAAAAAAGTTCTGAATTTTTTTGCCCTCCAAAAAATGATTTTTTAAAACGGGCACCAAGGTGCCCGTGCACCATTTGCAATTAGCGCCGGGAGTCCTCCTATTCAGCGATATGCACGGAAGAAGATAGCTCACAAACGCGCACCCCTCCCTCCCTCGCACGATTTGGGCCGGCCCACGTGCAGGCGCGTGGCGCCCTTGTTTTTTTAACTCCAAAAAATGTTCGGAATTACACAAATTTGAAAAATATATTTTTAAGAAAATTGAATTTATTTTTTTTAGAAATTCAAAAAAAACAATTTCAATTTTTTGTGAATTTTAAAAAATGTTCATCGACTTAGAAAAATGTTCACCAATGAAAAAATATTCATGAATTTCGAAAAATATTCTAAACTTTAAAAATATTTGCTGATTCAAAAAATGTCCGTGAATGTAAAAATGTTCCCAAATTTCAAAAACGTTTTCGGATCTCAAAAAATATTTCCAGATTTCAGAAAATGTAATGAATTTGCAAATGTTCCTGAAATTTCACAAAATGCTCACATGTTTCAAAAAATCAAATTTTAATAAACTTTGTGAATTTGGAAAAGTTTGCACAATTTACAAAAATTCATAAATTTCAAAATAAATTCAAAATTTTCAAAAAAGTTTAATTTGAGAAAACTTTTGCGTGTTAGGTAAAAAGTTCACTAATTCAAAAAAGTCCACGAGTTTGAAAAGAAGTGTGTGGAATTGATAAATAAAAAATAAACAGAAAATAAATAAAAACAAAAAAAAAGAAATAAAAAACTAGAATAAAAAAAAAGAAAATAATGGTTCAAAAACCTACCCAAAACCGGTGGGAGAGAAACCCAGCTAGCCATACTGGGCCGGCCCAATAGTGTGCGAGCGCTCGCAGGCACTTGCGCTTGATCGTCGCTACCTACGGGGAGCTCCTGTTCGGCGCCTTGCTGGGCCGGCCCGAACATGTAGCTGGCGCCCGCACAGCAGCGCCTTGCTGGGCCGGCCCGCAATAGGAAAGCGTATGTAACAAAATCGCTATAGAAACGCAAAAAATTGTGGCTGATTCAGGAATCGATCCCGCGTCGCTCGCGAACGCGAGGCTGGTTAGACACTAGCTGACCACCACAGCCATTGGACACCAGTGATTGTCAATAGCGCTAACAGTACATGAACCAGTATGGCCACGCTATTTATTTATCATTCAGTTTTTTCATTTCCTTTATAAATCGTGAAAACAAAAAAACAAAAAAACGAAAGAAAAGATATTAAGGAAGAAAAGTGATGTAACTTAGTGCGTAAAGTTCCTGTGGCGGGGTTGTTACCGCAGTGCGATGGGAGCCAGAAAATATTTGGTTCGAGTCCCAGCTCTCGCCGATTTTTTGCACCTTGAATATCGAAGGAAAGAGAACTGGAGGCGAGCGCGAAATGGGCCGAGCCCAGGTAAAGCGGCTGCAGGCGCCGGTTAACAGAAAACAATAATAACCGGTGCCTGCAGCGCCAAATAGGTTTCGCCCTAGCTATCCCCAGGACACGGTAAATAGTGGTGAGCTTTTGCAAATTTGTCGAAATCACTAATTAAGGAGTACTCGTTGCAAAGAACATTCCACTTTCCCAGGCCGCGACAAATGGCGCACATGCAGCGCGCCACTTGTCGCAACCTGAGAGTTTTCCCTTTTTTCGTAGATTCGTTTATTCAAAACGTTTTATCTCTTAAACCGTGTGTCCAAATCTTGAACCGTTTTCACTATTGGATTTTTCGCGTCGAGATCTTCAAAACTAGATCCCATGTTGATAGGTTTTGACGAACTTTTTTTTTCACGAAAAACCGGACGAAAAAAACTGGGCGAAAAAACCGACCTGGGAGCATGGTTTTTTTTCCTTTCCGAAAGAGGCACGCCCGTGCCTCTCGCGAAATCACAACCGTGCCTCTCGTGAAAGCAAAACCGTGACTCTGGTGGAAGAAAAAAAAACAGAAAACGTGTTTTTTTCCGTTTCCGAGAGGCACGGGCGTGACTCTCGCGAAAGTACAACCGTGCCTCTCGCGAAAAAAAAACAAAAAACGCGTATTTTTTCCCTTTCCGAGAGGCACGGCCGTGACTTTTCGCGAAAGCACAACCGTGCCTCTCGCGGAAGCAAAACCGTGACTCTCATGAAAGAAAAAAAACAGAAAACACGTTTTGTTTTTCCCTTTCCGAGAGGCACGGCCGTTACTCTCGCGAAAGCACAATCGTGCCTCTTGCGGAAGCAAAACCGTGACTCTCGCGAAAGAAAAAAAATAGAAAACACGTTTTTTTTCGTTTTCGAAAGGCACGGCCGTGACTTTCGCTAAAGCACAACCGTGCCTCTCACGGATGAAAAACTGTGACTTTCGCGAAAGGGAAAAAAAAGAAAACGTGTTTTTTTCGCGCAAATTTTTTTTTTTGATTTTTTTTGATCGAAAAGCTAAGAAAGACCGGGCGAAAACCAAAACGTCGAAAAAAACCCGTTTAAAAAGCCGAAAACGCATGCGGAAAAATAAAAAAAATAAAATTCGAAGGGAGCGTCCAGAGCGTGACACGTGGCGAATGGCTGAGAGCGCGCCAAGTGACGCTGATAGTTACGAGGCTCCCGAAGGAGCGCTCGTTAACTAGTTGCTCCCAAATTTGTGAACTGAACCATCACCGAACACGGACCAACCAAGTTTGTGGCCTCCTGTGCTTTAACCTCATGTTTTTACTGCGGGAAACTTTGGTGTTGACCCTCTACTTGCGTGAACGCGCGTACCAGGCCCCTGTGCATGGCAGAACCTATTTGACGCTCGTTAGCGTCAAAAGGATGCGCTTTCGCTGAGGCGAGCCGCCGGTTGGGCCGGCCCATGTACGGGGTTCGCGTTTTCTTTTTTCGTTAGCTACAGCTTCCTTCGCTGTTTCCTGCGTTCTCTTTTCGTTTTCTTTTCTGTGGTTTTTTGCTTCCGTTTTTTTGTTCAATGTTTGTCCGGTTTTCAGTGGTTTTGTTCTGATTGTTTTTTGTTTTGGTTCGTTTTTCCTTTCGTTTTTTGTTTTTTGTTTTTTGTTTTATTTTCTTTACTGTGTGTTGTATAAAAAGTTCACCTCCTATTACAAAAATGTTCATCGTATATTAAAAAAATGGTTCACCGTAAATTATGAAAAGTGCATTATGCATTATGAAAACGTTCATCGTGTATTACAATGTACATTTAACAAAATGTTCATCGTGTATTACAAAAATGTCCATCGTACATTTAACAAAATATTCATGACATATTAAGAAAATGTTCACTGTATACTTGAAAATTGTTCAGCGTATATCACACAAATGTTCAATGCCAATTTAGAAAAAAATTAGTATATATCACAAAAATGTTCCTCGTATATTAAAAAGATGTTCAATTGTTGAATTTATTTGTTTTTTTATCTGTCGCTGCGCTTAGTTCTTAAACATTCCCGCACCCAATTAATCACTAGTATTGGTCAGCTCAACTGGTAAAGAAAACGTATAGTCTATTGTTGGTCGCGTGTTTGATTCCTCAACTGAGCATCCTTTTTTGCTAATTTAATTTGCAGTGAAGCCACCGAATGGGCCGGCCCAATTTGATGCACGCCTGCGCGAAAGCTCCTCTTGTTGACGCATGCGAGCGTCAGCTAGGAGCACTCCCTGTGCATGGTGTGCGCCTGCACAGCGGCACCAAATCAGAAGGGCCCCAAATTTGACATACTACTCAGTAGTACAAATAGCTGGTACGTTGAGGGTTGAATAATCAAAGTAAGGGACACACTACTAGTACTCTGTGTTCTCTCTCAGAAAGAACTACTAGTACTCTGTAGGCAATGAAATGATTCAGCCAACTATACATGGGAACCTGCAAAAAATAATTATCCAGCCTCTAATGTCCCATGGCTTTCTCTTACTCTTCATCTTCCTCCGACCAGGGGCAGCAAGGCCTCTATACGAGCCGGTCGATTTCTGTAATAATCTTTTTTTTTTTGAAATAAGACAAAAGGCTTGTCGTTTTTATTGAATAAGAAGAAGGTTTAAGAGTCTTGGCCAAATGCCGGGTTACAAGCATCATTCTCGCGGCATTATATTACACAAATATTTCACCCCAGAAAGCTACCACAACGAACACAAATATTTCACCCCAAAAGGTACCACAACGAAGTTTCCGCTTTGATGCGAGTCAGAAGCACTCCGACGAGAATAGCGGTGCTGCGGAACACATGTGCATTTCGCTCGTTTAGATTTCCCAAGAGATAAGAAGCATGAGGGAAAGAAGCCCCCTTCCAGACTGTAACCTCCCGGAAGCATTGTTGCGCCACCACTCCTTGACGGAAACCATGCCTCCCAAATCCGCAGGATGGACATCATGTAAACCAAGCCATGCTTTGATCATTCCCCAAACTTTAACTGTGTAACAACATTGGAAGAAAAGATGACCTGCTGATTCTGGCGTTTCTTTGCATAGCGGGCAAATGTTACAGTTTGGCCTGCCCTTGCGCCGAAGCCGACCAGCCGTCCAAATCCTATTGTTGATGGTCAACCAAGCAAAAAAAATTGTTTGAGAGGAGCCCAATTCTTGCACACCAAAAGAGGCATATCTAAATCGACAAGGCCAAGAAATTATGCACCATACGACGTCGCCGCCGAATATTGGACATCATCGGTGAGCTTTTCAGGAAATTGAATCAGCCACGTCAGAGTTGAGTTGAACGTGTGATAGCTTAGTCCAAAGGTGGATTTCTGTATAATAATTTAATGAAGGCAACAACTGTAACTAGACAACTAGACTAGACACCTGCAAAGCACGTGAAATCTCCATCGAAACGTGGTGCCAGTAGTAGCTCCCTCCTGGCGTTCAAAACCTGCTCAAACTCGGACCCGGAAAGCGAAACTCCGTGAAGCGTCGCCATCCCATCGGATCTCGCTGTCCCTCCCCAGCCAAAAAGACAACCCGAGCACGGGCCACCCCCGTCCGCATGCGGTCAGGTCAACACGCCCTCCACCAACTCCAGGACAGGCAATGACACCGACCGACACGGCCACACCCACACACCCAGTCGCACCTCGCCAAGTATAGTAGTAAAGAGACACATCTCGCGCATGGACGGACATGGCACCCCCACCCGGTCACGTCGCACGCAGGAAACCGAGCGCCGCGGGCAGGCAGCGGAGTCGCACGCCGCGCAGCGCAGCGGTCAAAGCAGCGTCAAGCCCCGGTGAGGGCTGCCTGCGTACGCACGCTCCACACCGCAGATGTGGCTGTGTGTGCGCCCCTGCCAAAGCAGAAGCATGGCGCTGAGACCGACACCACCCGCCGTCCCAGAAGAGAAGGCCTGGACAGGGAGACTCCTCGCAGCAGAGAGGCACGCAGCCGTACTCGGGAAAAGAGTGAGCGGAACGAGCAAAGCCGCAGCAGCAAGCAAACGCAGGCGAAAGAAAAGGCGGGGGTAAAATGGATAAAAATGATCCGAGGACGAAACAAATTCACAGAATAAAATCCGTGAAAGTATTTCATCCGTCTAATCTTTTCAGGTAGCATCTGACAGGACAGGTGCTACACAGCTTGCCAGCGTGGCATTTGAGGGCAGGCCAGCCCCACCCTAGTTAAGTAGCGCCCCTGCCTAAGGCGCCACACTAGACAGTGTGACACCAATGCACTAGGCGCTATACTACCTTAGTACCCGCAGCGGGCCAGCCCTCCCTAGCCAGCCCACACACATTCCCAAGAACATACGAACACAGAGGCGCCGGCTGCGGTTTCCTCTCTCCCCCTCTCAAATCCCTTCCCAAATCCTGCAGATCTGAAGGTTTTCTTCGTGGATTTTGATCCCCAATCCCTCCCTCAGGGCAATCTCCTTCGATCCCCTACTTTTCATCCGAAAAAATGCTCACATATGCTCAAGTCTTGCAAGTTTAGGCAAACTCTAGTTCTTCATGGATTTTGAAATGTGTATGAAAATATGAAATGATTGTTTGGTGTTTAGCATATGCATTGGCATTTTGCTAGGGTAGGGTTCTTAGTATGTTATGATTAGGGTTATGGTTCTTGTTATGTTGGGGTAGGGTTGTTGTTCAATATGTATGTTACGGCTAGTGTTTGGATATGTGACTAGGTCTTTGTGTTAAACTTTGCATGAGTATTTATGCAATATATTTTTCTTTGTGTTGTTTTAATTATTTTAAGGATGGAAGAACATGTGTTTATGTTCATCATGTGGACAATGACTCCTTTTTGAAAGGCAATATCGAGCCGGATCCGGATGACTTTGACATGGTGTTTGAGAGTAGTCCTAACTATGCTGAGAACAAATGAGGAAATATTTGAATTGAATGGACCCAAGTGATATTATTGAGTTGGAGGGAAGGCATAACGTGGGGTTTGAAATGCACATCCGTTGAAAGACAATGCGTATAAACTCTGAGCAACGTTGGGTTGCATACAAGGAGACGGTGGCCGAATATCTAGACAAGGCTCTTGAGTTATTTGCCACGAAAATGTTAGGCAATGCAAAGATGTGTACTAGTCCTAATAGGAAAGCGAAGAAGGGCACACTTTATCACAAAGTTGAGCACTGGAGCAAAAGGGGTTTAGGTCCCATCCCTGATAAACTTGTTGTATTGGCTCTGGGCAAGTTTATCAAATACGGTGGGCTCTTCCAATATTTCCTCCTCGTAAGCCAGCGAGCATATCTCCACATAAGTATTTTGTTGAAACCATTGAATGTAGTTGTTGAATACAAGCAGGCAATGCTCACGTAGCTGGGATCCTGCCCTAGTCACAGCTTCCTCCACACAAAGCTCGACATGATGACATACTTCTTATGATGTTTATCTTAACCCTTGATCTTTCTTCACTTTTTCCTATCCAACCTGCATGTTAAATAGCACACTATTATCACCATAAAAAAAGACATCACAATGCTAGGTGCACACAGTTCATGCTCTCTTACCTGTGAAGCTAGCAGTCAAGTCCCCCCACTTCGGCGAGTGACCCTGAAACAACAAAACTGCCCCATCACATGATGTGGCAAATGAAGCTCAACCACGCAATTACATATCAACGGGCAACACAAGCGAGAGATGCTTTTCCTCTAAGTACTTCAGATTCAATTGGAACTGGTATGCTACACCAAAGCTATCTCCGCCACCATATGTCTGCCATTCCACCTGCAACATAGCACAACAACATTGATGTCGAGTTTTCAATAGAAAGCATGCGAGTGAGTGATGTAATGTCAATATTTACCTGGTAAGCAGTAAGCGTATCCATCTTGTTGGTGTACTGCCTGTACATGAAATTGGCATCGCTCGTCATCTCCGATACCACGTCCCACTTGTAAGCCCAAGTAGGGAGCCGTAGAGGGTTGTCATGATCATCTCAATCCTTAAACGACACCTCTTTCGGGCATCCAACTGGCAAGCATTCCTAGCTCCATACCGAAAGTAGGAGCATAGGACCACCAATTCCATCGACTTTTGAGGACCTACGACAAGCAACGTCCAACTGCACGTAAAGACAAACAAGATTCAATTAAGGACAAGTTTGCACTCGTAATGTACAAATAAACTAAAAACGAACAATTGATTACCTGCCAGTATAAGTAGACCAGTGCTGCCGAACGCCGGCTACATTTGTCGTCGAAGATAGTCAACGCCTTGAGCCACATCCACTGAGCGGTCCTACCATCCATCGACAAAGAGAGTCCTAGATATAACATACCACACGTATACGCGAGAGCTACTTGTGAGCTGCGTTGGGATTTCCTCGAAGATGAGAGGATGCTGCAGTACAGTAGAGGTACGTATTTTTCTCTGTTAAGAACCAAGGTTATCAATCCAGTAGGAGAACCACGCAACACCTCGTTAGCAGTACCTACACATAAAATAAAAAATACTTGCACCCAACGCAAACAACGGGTTGTCACTCCCTTGGCGGTTAATTGCAAGGACCAAATCTCGTAGTGATAGATAGATAAACAAAAACACAAAATAAAATAAAAGTAAATAAATTACAACAAGGTATTTTTGGATTTTGATATATGATAAAGATAGACCTGGGGGCCCTAGTTTTAACTAGACGCTTCTGTCTTGAACATAGCATACGGTGGGTAAACAAATTACTGTTCGGCGAATAATTATGACGATATCAAAAGCAATGATCATGTATATAGGCATCATGTACGAGACAAGTAGACCGACTCCTGCCTGCATCTACTACTATTACTCCCACATCAACTGCTATCGAGCATGCATCTAAAGTATTAAGTTTATAAAGAACAGAGTAACGCATTAAGCAAGATGATATGATGTAGACAAAGTAAACTCAATCAATATGAGTAAAACCCATCATTTTATCCTTAATGGAAACAATACAAATATGTGTCTTGTCCCCTTCTGTCATTGGGATATAGATCACCGCAAGATTGAACCCATCACAAAGCACCTCTCCCATTGCAAGATAAATCAATCTAGTTGGCCAAACCAAATCAATAGATCAGAGAGAAATACAAAGCTATAATAATCATGCATAAAAGAGTTCAGAGAAGACCTAAATAATATTCATGGATAATCTGATCATAAACCCACAATTCATTAGATCCCAACAAACAGACCACAAAAAAGGATTACATCGAATAGATCTCCAAGAACATCGAGGAGAACATTGTATTGAAGATCAAAGAGAGAGAGAGAGAAAAAGGCATCTAGCTACTAGCTATGGACCCGTAGGTCTGTGGTAAACTACTCACACATCATTAGAGGGGCAGCAAGGTCAATGTAGAGGCCCTCTGTGACCGATTCCCCCTCCGGCAGAGAACCGGAAAAGGTCTCCTGATGGGAGAAACTTGTGGTAGCAGAAAAAGTATTTGGGGTGGCTCCCTGATGTATGAGAATATTTGGGAATTTATAGAGATGGAATTAGGTCATGAGGTGCCTCGAGGGGCCTACTAGCCTAGGGAACGCCCCCCTGGGGCGTGGCTGGCAGGCTTGTCGCTGCCTCGTGGCACTTTGGGTCTTCTCCCGAAGCTTCTAGGGTCCCTTTTGGTCCAGAAAAAATCATCAAAAAGTTCCGTAGCGTTTGGACTCCGGTTGGTACTGATTTTCTGAAAAGCCAAAAACAAGCAAAAAATAGCAACTGGCACTGGGCACTTCTATTTACTTGCAACTCAAAAATTATAACTCGATACTATAACAAAATATGACTCTATGAATGCCTTTGGCGGTGTACCAGGATGTGCAATGATCCAGCGTAACATGTATAAAAATAATGAAAGGTGGCTGATACGTCTCCAACGTATCTATAATTTTTGATCGTTCCATGCTATTATATTATCCATCTTGGATATTTTATATGCATTATTATGCTATTTTATATCATTTCTCGAGATTAACCTATTAACCTAGTGCCCATTGCTAGTTGCTCTTTTCCCCATGTTTTTGTATTTTATAGAAAATCAATACCAAACGGAACCAAACTTTTTGACAATTTTTCTTGGACCAGAAGACACCTAGGAAGCTTCGGGAGGAGGCCAGAAGGTCCACGGGTGAGCCACAAGCTTACCAGACGCGCCCTAGGGGCGCCCTATGAGCTTGTGGGCCCCCCGTGGCTCCTCCCACCCTAATCTCAGCTCCACAAATACCCAAATATTCCCCGCATACCAGAGGGCACAACAAACATACTTTTCCGCGCCACAAGCTTCTGTCCTCGTGAGATCCCATCTTGGGGCCTTTTCCGGTTCTCTGCCGGAGGGGGATTCAATCACGGAGGGCTTCTACATCAACCTTGCCGCCCTTCCGATGATGTGTGAATAGTTTACTATAGACCTACGGGTCCATAGCTAGTAGCTAGATGGCTTCTTCTCTCTCTTTGATCTTCAATACATTGTCTCCCCGATGTTCTTGGAGATCTATTCGATGTAATCTTCTTTTGCGGTGCGTTTGTTGAGATCCGATGAAATGGGGATTTATGATCAGATTATCTATGAATATTATTTGAGTCTTCTCTGAACTCTTTTACGCATGGTTAAGATAGCTTTGTATTTCTCTCCGATCTATTGATTTTTCTTGCAATGGGAAAGGTGCTTTGTTTTGGGTTCAATCTTGCGGTGTCCTCACCCAGTGACAGAAGGGGTAGCGACGTGATATGTCTCCATCGTATCTACTTTTCCAAACTCTTTTGCCCTTGTTTTCGACTCTAAGTTGCATGATTTGAATGGAACTAACCCGGACTGACGCTGTTTTCAGCAGAATTGCCATGGTGTTATTTTTGGGCAGAAATAAAAGTTCTCGGATTGACCTGAAAATTTACGGAGAATTTTTGTTGAATATATAAAAAATACCGGCGCAAGAATTAACCAGAGGGGTGCCACCCAGAGGCCACAAGCCCTGGGGGCGCGCCCTGCAGGCTTGTGGGTCCCCTGGACCTCCTCCGACCTAACTCCAACTCTATATAACCCTATTCGGGGAGAAAACAATCAAAGAGAAGGATTCATCGTGTTTTATGATACAGAGCCGCCGCCGCCTCTTGTTCTTCATCGGGAGGGCTGATTTGGAGTCCGTTCGGGGCTCCGGAGAGGGGGATTCATTGCCATCATCATCACCAACCTCCCCCCATCACCAATTTCATGATGCTCACCGTCGTGCGTGAGTAATTCCGTCGTAGGCTTGCTGGACAGTGATGGGTTGGATGAGATTTATCATGTAATCGAGTTAGTTTTGATAGGGTTTCATCCCTAATAGCCTCTATGTTCTGAGATTGATGTTGCTATGACTTTGCTATGCTTAATGCTTGTCACTAGGGCCCGAGTGCCATGATTTCAGATCTGAAGCTATTATGTTTTCATGAATATATGTGAGTTCTTGATCCTATCTTGCAAGTTGTAGACACCTATTACGAGTTATGATTTGCATACCCCAAGGTGGCAATAATTGGGATTCTTTCCGGTGATTACCATAGTTTGAGGAGTTCATGTATTCACTAAATGCTAATGCTTTGTTTCGGTTCTCTATTAAAAGGAGGCCTTAATATCCCTTACTTTCCATTAGGACCCCGCTGCCACGGAGGGTAGGACAAAAGATGTCATGCAAGTTCTTTTCCATAAGCACGTATGACTATATATGGAATACATGCCTACATTGTATTGATGAATTGGAGCTAGTTCCGTGTCACCCTAGGTTACGACTGCTACATGATGAATATCATCCAACACAATTATCATTGCTGATCCATTGCCTACGAGCTTCTCACATATTGATCTTTGCTAAGTTACTTTCGTTGCTACTGCTGTTACAATCACTACAAAACTACTACTGTTACTTTTACCACTGTTATCGTTACTTCCATATTACTTTGCTACTAAATAATTTGCTGCAGATATTAAGTCTTTCAGGTGTGCTTGAATTGACAACTCAACTGCTAATACTCGTGAATATTCTTTGGCTCCCCTTGTGTTGAATCAATAAATTTGGGTTGAATACTCTACCCTAAAAAACTGTTGCGATCCCCTATACTTGTGGGTTATCAAGACCTTTTTCTGGCGCCGTTGCCGGGGAGCATAGCTCTATTCTCTGATTCACTTGGGATTTATATCTGTTGATCACTATGAAGAATTTGAAAGATACCAAAACCAAGATTTTTCCCTCTAGAACGAGGGGAGGTAAGGAACTGCCATCTAGCTCTGCACTTGATTCACCTTCTGTTTTGAGTAAGCTTGCGACACCTACACCTGCTATTGATTCTGATATGTCGCAAGTTATTGATGATGCTACTTCTGCTATGCATGATGCTTATGATGATACTACTGCTTTGCTTGATAATACTGTACCACTAGGTGAATTTCTTGATGAACAACTTGCTAGAGCTAAAGATATTGAGAATGCTAAAACTGATGATATTTCTGAAACTGATGAGATTATTGAAGCTGAACACTTTGAAACACCTGTTAAACCTAGCTCTCCTAAATATGAATTGCCTGTTATACTTGAGGGTTATGTTATGGATGGAGAGGTATCTAGGGACTTTCTTGCTTGTAAAGATAGAGATGATCTTAAGAAACTGCTTGTCAAGTTGAAAGAAAAATCTCTGAATGCTAGAATGCAATATGATCCTAAGTTTTCTACTTCACCTATTTTTGTTACTGATAAGGATTATGAATTCTCTGTCGTGAGTTAATTACTTCTGTTGAATCTGATCCTTTCCATGGTTATGAATCTGAAACTGTTGTGGCACATCTTACTAATTAAACTGAATGGTATAGCCACCCTATTTGCTCATGAGGAAAAAATTCACTACTACTATATTCTTAAGTTCTTTCCTTTCTCGTTAAAGGGGGATGCTAAGATATGGTTTAATTCTCTTGCTCCTGGTTGTGTGCGTAGTCCCTAGGATATGATATATTACTTCTCTGAAAAATATTTTCCTACTCATAAGAAACAAGCTGCTTTACAGGAAATATTTAACTTTGTGCAAATTGAAGAAGAGAGTCTCCCACAAGCTTGGGGGAGGTTTCTCCTATTACTAAATTATTTGCCTGATCATCCTCTCAAGAAAATGAAATACTTGATATCTTTTATAATGGACTAACCGATGCTTCTAGGGACCACCTAGATAGTTGTGTTGGTTGTGTTTTAAGGGAACGAACTGTTGAACAAGCTGAAGTACTATTGAATAATATATTGAGAAATGGTAATGATTGGAATCTTCCTGAACCACCTCCTAATCCAACTCGAAGAAAAGAGGTGTTCTATTCCTCAGTCCAGAAGATATGCAAGAGGCAAAGAAATCTATGAAAGAAAAAGGTATTAAAGCTGAAGATGTTAAGAATTTACCACCTATCGAAGAAATACATGGCCTTGATAACGCGACATAGGTGTAGAGGTTTATTCTCTCTATAGATTTGATGAAGGTGATATTCCTCATAATAAATCCGCTGGTCGATGCTTGGATGAATTTGATAACTTTATTGTTAAGCAAGAAAACTTCAATTTATATGTTAGTAGACAATTGAAACGAAATGCTTATATGCTTGAACGCTTGGGTGATTATATGTGTAGAACTGTAGTGATCTCAAGTTTGTTAGTAAACATGCTTCTATGGTAAAAACTCAAGTAGAACAAGTCCTCAAAGCACAAAATGGATTGCTCAATGAGATGAATAATGAGATGAATGATCATGCTCTTAGAGTTATGACTAGAGGTGGTAAAATGACTCAGGAACCTTTGTATCCTGAGGGTCATCCTAAGAGAGTTGAGAAAGACTCTTAGAGAATTAATATTGAGGCACCTAGTCCTTCTAATAATAAAAAGAAAAAGAGAAGTGATAGGACTTTGCATGCTTCTAGTGAACCTGTTATGGACACACCTGAGAACCCAAATGATATTTCTATTTCTGAGGCTGAAACACAATCTGGCGATGAACATGAACCTAGTGATAATGTTAATGATGATGTTCATGTTGATGCTCAACCTAGTAATGATAATGATGTGGATATAGAACCTGATGTTGATCTTGATAACCCACAATCTAAGAATAAAAGATATGATAAGAGAGACTTCATTGCTAGGAAACATGGTAAAGAAAGAGAACCACGGGTTCAGAAACCCATGCCCTTTCCTCCTAAACCATCCAAGAAAAAGGATGATGAAGAATTTGAGCGCTTTGTTGAAATGCTTAGACCTGTCTTTTTGCGTATGCGTTTGACTGATATTTTGAAAATGTCTCCTTATGCTAAGTATATGGAAGAAATTGTTACAAATAAAAGAAAGATACCGGAAGCTGAAATTTCCACCATGCTTGCTAATTATACATTTAAGGGTGGAATACCAAAGAAACTAGGAGATCCAGGAATACCAACTATACCATGCTCCACTAAAAGAAACTATGTTAAAACTGCTTTATGTGATTTGGGAGCCGGTGTAAGTGTTATGCTTTTCTCTTTGTATCGTAGACTTGATTTGAATAAGTTGACACCTACTGGAATCTCTTTGCAAATGGCTATTAAATCAACTGCTATACCCATTGGTATTTGTGAGGATGTGCGTGTTGTGGTTGCAAACGTTACTATCTTAACGGACTTTGTTATTCTTGATATTCCCGAGGACGATAGTATGTCGATCATCCTTGGTAGACCCTTTTTGAATACTGCAGGGGCTGTTATTAATTGCAACAAAGGCAATGTCACTTTTCATGTTAATGGTAATGAGCATGCGGTACACTTTCCGAAGGAACAACCTCAAGTGAATTGCATCAACTCTATTGGAAAAGTGTCAACAATTGCTATTGGAGGTTTTGAATTTCCTATTCCTACTGTCAAAAAGAAATATGATATTCTTATTGTTGGGGACATGCATATCCCCATTGAGGTAACCTAGTGTTATACGAAGATTCTCCGGTTTCATGTCATTTGGAAGAAGTTTGTTAATAAGACTTGATCAACCTTATTAATGGATTCCTTTGGACGGGCATGAGATGGATGAATTTAGTAAACACAACCTTCTCTACCCACTTTTTACTTTCTGTTATTTAGAATAAATAAAGAAAAAATACTATTATTTTTCTGTTTTCGGAATTATCCGTGCAATAAAAAAATGACCAGAAAATAAAAGTTCTCCAAATGCCCTGAAAATTTAGTATGATTTTTTTAGAATATTAAGAATTTTTGGGACTAAAAACACAGCAGGGGGTGCCCTAGTGGGCCACAAGCCCACAGGGCGTGCCCACCCCCTTGGTGCGCCTACAGGGCTTGTGGGTCCCATGTGGGCTCCCCTCACTTATGCCAGCACCCATTCACTGCGTCTTCCTCCAGAAAAAAATCCCACCATTGCTCAAACCCGTGTTCTTGCTCATTTTGCTGCCATTTTCGATCTCCTTGCTCGGAGCTTTGTTTCTGAAACTAATTCGGGAGATTGTTCTTCGGTATGTGACTCCTCCAATGGTCCAATTAGTTTTTGTTCTAGTGCTTTATATATTGCAAAAACTTGCTGCTGTGGTGACCTTGTTCTTGAGCTTGCATATCAAATTTATATGGTCCAAAGTAGTTTTGATGCATGATATAGCCTCTAGACACTTGTGGGAGTAGTTGCTATCAATCTTGTTGAGTTTTGTTCACTTTTATTTTGAGTCACTAAAAATTTCAGAAATTTTTCAGAGAAAGAAAATGTTGAGGAAAGTGTTCCAAGGTGGTTCCTCGAAGAAGAAATCCCCAAGGCCCGCAATACGTGTGCCTAATCTCGAGCCACCAAGGGAGGCCTCAGTGCAACCTTGCGAATGGCTGTCGATTCATTTCATGACTCGTGCTGGTTTTAAGGATGAATTCTATGCGTACATGCATAACACCGAGCTGACGGGCTTCGTGTTAGATAAGTGTCCTCAGTACTACAAGCTTACCGATTCATTTGTGAGGAGATTTAAGTATTCTGTCCAACACATGTGTATTCATGGATCTTTATTATAAATCATTTACCATGGACCTTGAAGATTTTAATGATGCATGCAAAATTCCACAATGGGGCAGTTGTAGTGAACCTCGTAAATCTGATTGTTCTGAGTTTCTTGCTAGCATTACTGAAGGTGAAACCAGAACCATAACACAAGCTAGCATAGGAAGCATTCACTTTCCTGCTTTACATTATTTGCTCTCTTTATTGGTAGATGCATTAATGGTAAGCATGATCACAACCACCTTTGCGCCCCTGATCTCATTGCTCTCAAGAGCGCAGTAATGAATGATAAATGATTTAAAATTTGGGGGCTATCATTGTACATCGATTACATAATAGGGATTTTTACATCTGTGCCCCTGGTTCCTTAGCTCTACTCACTCATCCCCGCGCTCTTAACTTTTGCTCAGTTTTCCCCACTCCCTTGCCAGAAACCCTCATAACTGGTCACAACGGACGTTGCCGTCGGGTCAAAGGCTTGACCATTAACTCTGACTAGTGGGGCCACACTGGACTGTGTCGTCCGTTGGACCTGACAAGTGGGGCCGCGTTGGGTGTTGTCGCTGTTCGACCGTTGGGCCATGGTTTCGTTGGGCCGTCCCTTGCATTAAACGTATGCGCGCGCCGCCAGGACAGAAGCCTGCTATGCATGCACCCAGCAAAGCCTGCCTGCATGCGTCGATCGAGCCTGCATGCGTCGATGCCACGATGCCACGATGCGCCGACCGAGCCTGCATGCACCGATGTGTCCGCCACAATGCACTGACCGAGCAGCTTTCTTGCACGCCAGCCGCCATGGATGCAGCGACGGTCACTGCCGCTGGTTCCTCTCTTCTAGCTAGGTGGCTACATATTTGTGGATTGTTTAAAAAAGAGCCACTCCCTTTCTTAGCTCTACTCATTCATCCCTACTAACAAAGCTTGCTTGCATGCACTAGGTGGTTACTAACAAGGGAACCCTACTAACAAGCCGAGCTCTCTAAGAAAACAATCAACAAATATGTAGTCCCAACATGTAGATAGGACCAACAAGCCCATAGCACGATCACATAGTTCAAATTAGGAAGAACTTAATAATAGAATAGATAGAAAACTTAATAATAGAACTTAAGAAAAGGGCCAACAAGCCCATAGCAACTCCAACATAGTTCAATTACAACTTAACATAACATAGACTAAAAAAAGATAGAGGGTTTAGAACCCTAGCCGCCGCCTTCTCCACCTCGCTCCTCCTCCGGGCGCCCTTTTCACTGCTCCTCCGGGGCGTTGTCGATGGGGTATGGAAGAGTGTGCATGCACGTCATGGTAGGGAAGATGTTGGTGTACTCCGTGAACTTGTTGTGGGTGGTGAAAGCGATGAACTCGGAGCCACACCAAAACACCCGGCCGAGGAGGTAGAAGGCGTCAAATGTGTTGGTGAAGTGGGCAAGGAGAGAAACCACCACCCGGTTTTGGATGACCTCCTCGACGCGGAACATCGTTGGAGATCCCCGCGGGAGGTGGTGGTAGCCGGACGCGAGGAAGAACTCGGTGAAGTTTCTTGCGGTCCTCAGCCTTGATATCGCCCACACACCTAGTGTGCGATCAACGTACACGCCGGTAGGGTAGAGCCTCTCCGGCACGGTGGGTGGGAAGCGGTAGGTTGGTCCGGTGTACTGCATGGCTGAGGGATGTGCAGAAGAAGGAGAAGGGGTCGGAGGGCAAGAAGGGCAGATGGATGAGGGATGGCAGAGGCAGAGGGTGGGAGATGGCAGAGGCAGAGGGTGGGAGATGGCAGAGGCAGAGGGTGGCTTAAATAGCCGCAGTGCTACGTGTTATTTGGCCGTGCCAATAACGGGGTCAAATGTGAAGTTAGTAGCCCATTTTTAAACCCACCGCAGCATCGGGAGTGTACACGCGTGGGAAACGGTGGTTTGAAAAGAAGAAGAAAAAGAAGCTAATTGCACGCGTGGGAATCCGTGGTCATATATATATATTATATGAACAAAAAGAGACAATTTTTGAAGGGCTTGTGGCCATTTTGCATGATAAAAATAAATTTGGCCCTTATAAATTTGGTCATTTTGCATGATAAAAAAAGATAGAGGGCTTGTGGCCATTATACAAATGCAAATTGACTCATTTTTTAATAGTTTGTGGCCATTTTGCATAAAAATAAATTTAGCCCTTATAAATTTGGTCATTTTGCATTTGTATAGAACAAAAAGAACTAAATTTTCTACGCAATGTTCTTGTGTAATTTCAAACGATGCAAAAAAACAGAGCCAACACATTCACAAAAAACAGAGCCAGCACGTTCACAAAAAAAAACGACGCAATTCAACGGCCCAACCTGAGCTTGGTTTCCTTTTGGGCCCAATAACAACGTTTTTTTCGCGGAGTCAGTGGTGGGCGAGCAGCCGAGCACAACCAATATGATCGCCTCTCGCGGATCGCCCCACGATCCAACGATGCAGAGCCGTCCTTGTGATCCAACGGCCCGGAGCCTACACGCAGCCTGCCCACCGAATTCCTTCTAGAAGACCACATCTGAGGGCTGTGGCTTGGCGCCAGGGTATGATCGGACGACTGACGTTCAGAGCGAGGGTTAGGCGAAACCCCGCGGGGTTTTGAGCTGGTCAATGGGGTTGCGAAAGCTTTGACTGAGCATAACTAATTTAAAAAAAATCGGAAAATATGAAACCTTCGTCATTCATCGTTTTATAAGACACACCAACGAGGAAAAATACTAAACTTGGTCTATGGTCATTTTCATGAAAAAACCCTAGCTGGCATGATCGAGGTCAAATGATCATCATTAATTTAAAAAATAAAAAAATATGAAACCTGCGCACAATGTTGTCTTATGTGACATGTTACCAACCAAAAATCATAAACTTGGTCTATGGTCATTTTCATGAGAAAACCTTCACACATATGAGCTATCACCTACAAGATTTCATAGAGTTCAAGGAGATGAGGTAGGGTTACCTTCTATTTTTGAATTTTTTTTTAAAATCACCAAAGCTTTATTTCAAAGTGAATAAGAAGGATTTGAACTTAGTTTTCCATTTCATATTTTAAACGTGTTTTTAATAGTTTTTATATTAAAGCATATTTTTCAAAAGAAAATGAAAAAATATGAAGATTAATTCAAAAAATAGTGAGACTTCGAATCTACACTATATAGATTGAATAGGTGTTAATAAAAAATATTTGGCTCATTTAGAGTAGGTCCAGAAAAAAATTGATTACAAATGGGCTATTTACCCTAGCCTGGGAGCTCATTTGGAGCACATTTCTCAAATTCAAATTTCTTTGACCACCTCTAAATCACCTCAAATTTTGCACACATGATCTCCTACACAAAAATAGATAGTTTGCCAAGGTTTTTTTTTGCATTTCTTGAATTTATACTGTCCTCTCGAATGTCAGTTCAAAACATCGGATAATGGAACATGTTGGTGGGAAAAAGCATGCATTTGATTTGATTAATAAGCATGAGACCAATAACATGTGTGATCAGTGAAGGAACACTGAAACAACATGTGTGATCAGTGAAGCAACACTGAAACAACATGTCTGAGCAGTGAAGCAACACTGAAACAACATGTGTGATCCTTGCAGCACCTAAACTCGTAGTTCACAACATCTAAGCAGAACTAACCATACACCACAGGCAAATATAAGGACATACAAATATAGATAGAATAATACATTACTAGCATCACCATAGATTCAGTTCACACCATAAACAGCCACATTCAGTTTACCAAAAGTAACCGGACCCAAAGTAACCCAAAAGATAAAGATTCAGTTCACATCATCACATCATCACATCATCAAATCACTTCACGCCGGAGTCAGGGCCTTCACGAGTGCAGCATGCTGCCCCCTAATCATGTAGTCCTCCCCGCGGATCGCTACATCCTCTGCGTGAGACAGAAGGTGATCGAAGCAGCCATCCTTTGGCTTTGGCTTGGTGGTGCAGTAGGGGCAGTGCCACTTCTTGATCTTGCAGTTGTAGAAGGAAGCAACTCCCTTGGCCTTGATCTTCTCCACCTCCTTGGTTGTGAAGGACATGGCGTTGCCCTTCTACACATCATCTCCAGAATCATACTGCACACATCACTACAAAAAAATACACTTCCGTGATGATACGTGTTTGTCACAGTAGGTCACATTTTCTGTCATGCATGTACATCCATGACAAATTTATGACAGAATCAAGATAGTCATACATGTGCTGTCGTAGAAGTGTTCCATGACATTACCAAAATTATCATCACGGAAGTGTCCACTTCCATGACGATAAATCAGCGTCACAGAAGTGCTTCCGTCAAGGGTGACCGACATGTGGCATCCACTGTAACGGAACACTGTTAAGCTATCGGGTCCGGTTTTGGATCCGATAACCCGTTAACAGCCCTGACCAATGGGGTTTTTCCACGTGTAAAATCATCATTGGCTGGAGGAAACACGTGTCGGCTCACCGTTGGGACAGATGTCATCCACTCATTGGACCCAAAGCACCCATGATACGTCGACACGTGGCACGGCCCAACAGAGGCCCATTCCTGTGAAAAGGCCGGCCCGTTTGACTTGGTCAAAAGGTGGCGGGCCGGCCCACGACAAGCCTGTTAACGGCCTGTTCGCATATAGCCCATTTACAGCCCGCTAACCCAGGGCCCGTTTACGGCCTATCCGAATTAGGCCCAGTAGCATCATCTGGGCCGTCCAATATAATTCCAGCCTGTTTTAACTTCCGGCCCATGTATGGCCCATGATGTCTTTTGGCCCATATGAGACCCTTAGTAACCCTTGGCCCATTAACGACCCGTGGTAAAACAGGCCCGTAATGAAGAGTGTATCACTTTATACCCATTAACGACCCATTATTCCGTTGGGCCGTTTCCATCCCATGTTATCTTTCGGCCTTCTCAGGGCCCATTTATTCTTGGGCTCATTTCCAGCATTCGTTTACTTTCGGCCCGTTACTGTCATTTTCTGCTTGTGGGCTAAATACAGCCCGTCGTTACAGTCGGCCCGTTTGTGGCCCGTTAATACGTTGGGCCGTTTTCATAGCGTCATCAAATACGGTCGATTAACGACGGCCCGTTATGGTCGGCCCATGAACGGACGATTTCAACTCTAGCCCATTTACGACCATAATGTGGTCTGTTATTAGCCCATGTTTGGCCAACCGATCATACGGCCCGTAGAAGGCCCATTGATGATACGACCCGTAGAAGGCCCATTGTGTCTACGCCCGTAGAAGGCCCATTGTTTCTACGGCCCTTAGAAGGACCATTGTTTCTACGGCCCGTAGGAGGCCCATGTTAACTACAGTAAATATGTAGCCCATTGTTAATGTGGCCTAGATTAAAAAAATAGGTTATTACGGCCACTAGCAAACCGCGGAAAAAGAACTGCACTGACTACAAGAAAACAAATAAACAAGACAATAATGAAATAAATAAGCAAGCAACTTACGCTAGGCTATCACGGCTATTACACATATTACATCCACTGGGAATCAAAGTTCGCCACAAGTGCAAATATAGGGAACAAAGCAGCATATAAACGCCGCAGCAAAACAAGTCCAGAACTGAAACCACTTCAGAAGAGCTCAAGAAACAATATCCTGGGTACCCATAATGCTGGCAAGATGCTTAGCAAGCTTATTAACTTTCTCTTGTTTGGCGCTTAAATCCTCCAGCACTTGCTGTTGAATCAGAAAGTAGCATCTGAATTCTGCAGGGACTTCCTTAGTCCTTCGGCTTCCTGTCGCATAACATCTGATCGATGTCTTTCAACTTGAAGTTGAGACTCAAGAAGCCGAACTGATTCAGGCAGCGAGTTCGAAGAGCTGGAGCCAGCAGTAGTAGCCAGTAACTCGAACACTACATCAAGACAGGACTTTGGGGTTGTCTTAGTGTCTTCAATATAGTTTTTATCAGCTTTCTTGGAGAACAACAGGGATGTCTCACTATCTTGAACCTTATCTGCATTACTTCCTTTACCATTTCATAACGGGGTACTCTTCTCCAATATTTTATCCGCGTTCTAAAAGAGAAACAAACAAACACATCACAGGTTTACAATGTAGTATATGAAACTCATTTTGGTAAACCAGTTCAGTAGTAAGGTGGACAGAATAACAGCATGAAACAAACATATATCTATGTAGTATGGTCACTGTATGGTCTATATCATTCTAGTTTATGTTGCCAAATCAAGATAGATACAGTTCAAATCATATCTATTTAAGACAAAGCAGCATAGACAGAATATAAGTGTGGGAAACTACACAACAATAACAACACTTGTAATGTGCATGGCATGAGAACATAACTGTTTATTCAATTGAAACTAAAATCAACATAGAGCAAGTTACAACAGCAAACACGTTAAAGAAACAGGTTTAAAACATACCTGTTGCGCCATTGGAGTTTCAATTGCATCCTTCAAATTTGAAATTAGTTGGTATGAGTAAATACAGTGATGCAAGAGCAAAGTAGTATGAACCATAGCTACGGAACCTGACCTGAGAACAATTCTTCTTCTTCTTTAAGCGTTGACTTGGGGTTCGGAGTGGTGGCCCTCGTGCTTTGGGCACTGCAGTTGCCTTACTAACTGATCGTGTTTGGGTGCTCTGTGGTGGAGATGGTGCTGTGTCAACGGGAAATGGGTTACTATCTGCTGGGGTTGGGGTTACAAGGGGTGTAGCTGGTTCTCTGTCCAACTGGGTAGGGGTACAATCTGCGTGAGTCTGGGTTATGTGTGGTGGGGCTGGTTCTTGGGCAAGTACAATCGTGGTTCTATCTCCATCGACGGGTAGCACGATCTTTTCTGAAGACCGTGTTTTTACTCCCACAGATACTGCCATCACCCCCTCCAATTGAAATGGCTGATAAACAAGAAAAGTAATTGAATGTACAGACATTGTAAGATAGACAGGTGCAATGGATAGTAGGGAAGAAAACAGGGCATGAAATAATTCACATTTATGTTGTCTAACCAAACAGAATAGCAGGACATAATTTCAAATATATGATGGCTAATTAAACAGGATAGGATGACACAATTTCACATGTATGATGGCTAACTAAACATGATAGAATGACATACTTCAAAATATGATGACTATGTAAACAGGATGACATGATATAACTATACGATGTGTCTATTAAAGTGGTTGGCATGCCATAAATCACAAACATGCCGTCGATGGAAACATGATGGCATGATATAATTCACGGATAGAATGACATAATTCAAAATATGATGACTATGTAAACATGATGAGATGATATAACTATATTATGTCTTTAGAAAATGGGTTGGCATGCCATAATTCAGATACATGCTGTCTATGTAAACATCATGGCATGATATAATTCAAATATATGATTTATATACTAAGGAAGTGAGCAGAGGGCAATCACATATATGATGTGTCAACTAAGGAGATGGCATTCAATATCGTGTATATGATGTAAAAACTAAGCATTGCAATACAACATATGCATGATATGAGTAATATAACCCTGCCAAGTTTGAGCATACACCTCAGGGGGATAATAGGACTGGTCATCTGCCTCTGAATCCTCCTCTGAAGAGCTATCTGTAACCAGCAAGATATCTGCTTCAGCAGGTAGCATTGTCCGCTGTGAAGACCTTGTTTTCACTCCAGATTTCTCCATCACCAATTCAAATGGCTGATGCACAGGAAGAGCAGTTGAATATACAAACATTGTCGACAAAAGAATGAGAAATACAAAAAAAGGATGGCATGATATAATTCACATATATGACGCTTGGCTAAACAGCATGGCATTGCATAATTCACATATATAATGCCTTGCAACAAGATAGCATTGCATAATTCACATATATAATGTCTTGCAACAAGATGGCATTGCATAATTCACATATATGGTAATTAGACACTAAACATGTGGCATTCACACAAATCATGTCTAAACTAAGCAAATGACGTAGCAATGCAAGATACCATACGCACGATATGAGCAACATAACCCTGCCAAGTTAGAGCATGCACCTCGGGGGGGGGGGGATAGGACTGGTCATATGTCTCTGAATCCTCCTTTGAGGAGCTACCTGTAACCAGCAAGACATGCGCTTCGTCAGATAGCATTGTCTGCTCTGAAGACCTTGTTTCCACTCCAGATTTTTCCATGACCGTGCCGAATGGCTGATGCACAGGAAGAGTAATTGAATGTACTAAAATTGTTGACAAATTTAACACGTAATAAAAAATGATGTCATGATATAATTCACATATAAGATGACTGGCTAACCAGGGTGGCATTGCAAAATTCACATATATGATGCCTGGCTAAACAAGATGGCATTGCATGATTCACATATACGATAAAGAAACTAAATAGATGGCATTGACACAAAGCATGTCTAAACTAAGCAGATGACATCTTTGATGTATACAGTAAGCAATGCAAGGCACCATATGCATGATATTACCAACATCAGCATGCCAAGTTAGAGCGAAGACCTCATGGGGTAAATAGGAGTGGTCTTCTGCCTCTGAATCCCCCTCAGAATAGTTATCTTCCTCTTGATTACGATCCGAAATGGGTGGAGGGGGGCTGCCTTTGCGACCACCATGGAGCGACGTCTGCATGAAATTTTATTGCCACGCAAGGCTCGTCTATTTTGCTCTACATGTTCAGTTCCATTGTGTACAATAACTGACATGCATAGGAATAAAACATAGTGAGATTATGTAAGGAGTGCATGCACAAATCCAGAGTGAAGGTAGCAAACTGTGGATAGACCCAAAACCAATGATAGCAGGCAGATAATAGCTTTAGTTAAAAAAAATACAGATAATGGCTCCTTTAATGTTTGTTTGCACCCAACATGAAACTCATAGTAGACACCCGAGATTAACCAGATAGTAGACAGATAGTACTGATTGCCGCCCCAATATGTACCCCACAACCATTTAAAAACTCAAGTTTCAGCATAAGTTTGGACCTGAGTCGGAGTCTAATAGGTGAACACGACGATAAAGTAGCATGTCATCATATTAAGCGATGCATAACGTAAGCATACACGGAAGAGTGCGACCTCTCTTGCGGACCCGTGTAGTCCTCAAGGTCATCTGCTCAGTTGATGATGGTAATGCAGTTGTCGTGGCTGCCGACGGCGGGGAAGAAGATCTGAGGCGGCGAAAGACAGTCTGGAGAGCGGATCCCTGCTGTGGTGAACCCTTCCGTCGTTGGAGCAGCTGAGCTGGGGTGGAACACAGCACCGCACGAGCAGGACAAACCACACAAGGTTTTCTTTGACACATGTCTGTAACAGAAGTAATTGTGTAAGGGCTTGTTTGAATTTGAGGATTCTAACAATGCAGGGATAGGAAATAGACAGGAATAGGATAGGAATGCACGTGCAAAAGAGAGAATTTAAAAACACAAGATTTCTGCCAATCTGGGTGTTTGGTTCACAAGAATTGGAAGATCACAGGATGCAAAGAAGCATGGTGAGATTAAGTCAAACCACAAGAAGTGTACAACCTCTTTGGCGAAGCCATGTCGATCTCAGCGTGATTGGGTTGGCCGGTGAGGATGCTCCGACTGACTTGGCTGTCGGAGGAGGGGAAGAAGATCTTAGGCGTCTGGAGATGGGGCCCGAGGTACTGCTCCGATGTGATGGAGGGTTTCGTCGTTGGAGCAGCTCCGGTGAGTTGTACGACGCCGAGGCTGAAGCAGGACAAGATAGACAACGTTAACCTGAGTGGAATTCTAATAGCATCTCCAATAGATGACGTAAAATACATAACCACAAAATGCTAGATGTATACATCAGCCGCTGATCTCTGAACTTAACTGTCAAAACTGAATTTAACTGTCGAAACTGAACTTAACTGTCGAAACTGAATTTTGCTGTCGAAACTGAATTTTACTGTCGAAACTGAACGCACTAGAGGTGAGGCTACACGTCAGTCGACTGACTTTTTCATCTCTAGTCAGTCGATTTTGCAGCCGTTGGATACGAAATCAAGGGCCTGCAGTTCATCTTCAACCTCCACCCCCCTGAGTCGCCAGCCACCACCGGCCAAACAGCCGCCCCCTGCCCGCGGCCAGCGGTGCCCCGCCCCGCCCGCCCTGAAAACACTCCCCACCGCCGGTCCGCCGCCGCCCCGGCCATCCCTCTAGGCCCCCCGTGCCGAGCTTTTTCTCCGGCGATCCCCATGCCACCGCCCCACCACCACCGGCGACCACCGCCCCCACCCTGAACCCTAAGATAGATAGTGGGGTACCTCTCCGACGAGCCCCCCTCCCCGCTGCGGTTGGTTCTTCCTTAAGTCCGGCGAGTCCCCCCCCCCCACTCCCTGAAAATCGACTGACCCAAAAGTCGATTCAGTCGACTGAAGTGTAGCTAAATCGGAGCAGCATCGCAAGCAAGAGCAAGAGTGAGAGCAGCAGCGCGAGCAATAGCAGATCAGGCAGGGGACCGAGAGCAAGAGCAGAGCAGCAGCGCAAGCGAGAGCTAAAGCAGCAGCAGCTCCTACTGATGTGGACGTCACCGTCGAGGGAGCGACGTCGTGGAGGAAGTGGCCGGCGACGCCGCCGTGGATGGAGCCGCGCCGTGTCGGCTCGGGACCGAGCGCTGACAGCACCGTGAGATCGAATCAAGAAGAAAATGCGGCGATTAGTGTACAACCTCTTTGGTGGCACTGATTAGGCCGCAGCTTCATCCGAGGAAACGGTGATGATGATGCTCTTCCGGTGGTGCAGGTGAAGACGGCGGTGTGGGAATGGAGGTGGCGCGAAAGACGAGGGGAACGTCGGGGCAGCTCCTTGGAGGTGGAGGACGGGGTGGCTGAACCGGCGGGACGACCAGATCGACGACGGATCCTCATCCGGTACGGTGGATGAGGGACGTCGAGGTGTTGCTGTGGACGACGTCGTCGAGAAAGAGGCTCCGGCTGGGTGGCGGACGGAGGAGGGTGTGGGGCTTCGCGGGTTTTCCCGGCCTCGGTGTACGAATGGGTGGGCGGATGGGATGGGAGTGGGGAACCATGGCTTAGGGACGCGCTTGTCCGAAATGTGGGGTAAGTTACGAAAGTACCCCCACCGATTTGAGGCGGTTCTTTCGGTTCAGGGGTATCACGGGCATTTCGCGTGTCGGGATTTCACAGGAGGTGGGAGTTTTTGCAGGCGTTGTAATTTTGGAATAGCAAGGCGCGGGTTGAGATGGAGGGAGTTGTCGGAGCACAACGAGACAAAGATATATCTTGAATATTTCGGGCTAACAAGGCGCGGGTTGAAATTTCCGTACAAGCCTAACGTGTACTGTACCAAATCAATTCGCACTACAAATGTCATTCAAAACTTTGAATTGATGTTATGTTCAATTAAAATGTTTCGCTACGTGTATAATGCATGCAACCTAGTACTCAAATGATCTACCTCATTAGTTATGTCTCTCCCTTCCTCTGACAAACAACAATTGATCTATCGATCTAGTTAGGTTTTCTTACCAAACACATCGTTCCCCTTCATCATCCATGGATGTGTCCCGATAGATCTATCACACACAGGCACACACAGAAACACATGCCCACTCTTATTGATAATATTGCAGTTCCACCCTCAGTTTGTCTAGTAGGCCTCTCCCACCATCTCCGAGAAGCAACTCCATCACCCATCCAACACTCTACCCCTCTCCCTCCCTCTCTCTCCTCTCTCTCTCTCTGTCCCATCCTATTTCCCGTCCTTCAGTTATGTATGGATGTCGACCGATCTCCCTCAAGACATAGCTGGGTCTCTCCTTCTCAACACATATACGAGTCGTTCTACCTCTATAGTTAGGCCTCTGCCTACCCCTCCCCCACCCCCTCCCCCCCACACACACCGATACATCGAGCGCTCTAGTCATGTCTCCCTACCACACACAAACTTGACCTATGCCCTCTGACGTTCCGGTAGCTAGGTCAATCGCCCTATATCTTTGACTTGCACACACACACAATTTTGATGGCTCTCTTCATCGATCTCGCACCCACCCACTTGATCCTCTCTTCGACTCTATCGATATCTATGACCCCTCCCTCTCCTCTCGTGGATCGCCTGACCCTCTATATATGATATGGATAGGCCTCCATGTCACACACATTGCATGCAAAATTATGTTTGAGATGTCATCGACACATATTCCCACAAATACATTCACAAAATCAACCTTCCCCCCCAAAACAAAAAACACTCACGAACGCACAAGCCATTTGTCTAGGTTTGTACCTCTCACACACACCCCGTAGGTGCGGGACGTGCACGAAGAGAAGAGGTGCACGCATGGCGCACGTACTCCCGTCTCTTTCCCAACCACACCCGTGCGGGTACACGGTGGAGTTCATTTCTGTACGAAAAGGCAGCCCACGTGGTAATTTGACATGTGTACTGGTTGTCCACTAGATGGAGGGAGGATCGTCTACCACGGGTCAACAAACAAATTGTGACTTGATGCGTTATGTTAAAAAAGAGGCAAACCATGTGGGGCCTACCTTAGAGGCAAGGCTCTATACACTGGAGTACTTTTGATGTGTCCCGTCAACTCGCAGAATGAGGAGAAGCTTTCTTAGTACGCCATCTCCCCCGCCCACGGGCGTGGTGGCTCGCAGGATGAGGTGAAGCTTGCTTACTAGTAGTAGTACTGTACGCCTTACGCCCGCTCCCTCGCCCACGCGCGCGGTGGCTTGCAGGATGAGGATAAAATTTTACTACTCCCTCCGTTTACTCCTCGTCCCTACTACCTTGGTTAGAGAGATTATCAGATTGTTTGGAATATATATGTCCTTTAGTAGATTTCAATATGAACTACTAGTACATACTCCAAACACTGATGTATATAGACGTATTTTAGAGTGTAGATTCACTCATTTTGCTCCGTATGTAGCATAAACTTGAGACACTTAATTTGGAACGGAGGGAGTACATATTTGCTATGATCTGTCAATCATTGAGATGCAATAGCGTGCATGTTAGTCTCCTTTGTATTTGATGAAATGTTGCAACGGGCAACCTTGGACGCAAGATACATGTAACAGAAGCTGGAAGGTTCATAGCATTGTACTATCTCGCTGATAAATTATAGTACGTACTATACAAGTACTTCCTCCATTCCTAAATATAAGTCTTTGTAGAGATTTCACCATGAACCACATACAGATGTATATAGATGCATTTAGGAACGGAGGGAGTACTATGTAAAGAGTTAGGTGTCGCACGGTGTCCAGAAAGTATGGTGATAGTGTGAGGTGGGCCATGTAATCACTGAGCCTGCGTGTTTTCACTGCTCTTGCACTCCTCCGCCGTAAGAATGGAGAAAATTGTAATCTAGTAGTACCTCCTTTCGCCGAAAGTGTGGGACATCCAGCAGTCCTACCACCTCAGTAATAATGACCAATGAGCCGTCAAATCACATAGACCCAGCAGTAAGTTGGACGGACGAAGCAACCATCACTCTTGAATCCGCTTCTCCCTTCAACGCAGGCGCCAGTGAGAGGTCGCGTCCGCTCTGCCCGGGCATGAATGCGGCACCGATTCTTTGGAGCGGCACCGACCGTTTCGGGCAGGAAGCGCGCGCGGGCAATGGAGGGGCTTTGGGTGGGCCAGGCTGGTCAGGAGCGGGCGTGGCAGCTGTCCGCCTGTCCCTACCGGACGCCCGGAAATGAGAGGATGCACCGACTCTGGCGGCTAAAATCATACACTACACACCATCTCTCTGTAGGAGTAGGTCGACCTGTCGCTCTCTCTAACACACACATGCTGTTAAACACACACACACGCACACACAGGTTCATAGAATAGGAAAATCGTGCGAGTGCGAAGCCACAGGAAGTGAGATACAAATGGAGTACGTACAAGAAGAGAAGATGTGACGAATATTCTATCAAACCTGGACTAAGGAGTAGTACTCCCTCCGTCTAGGTGTTAAGTCATCCTACGGAAATCAGATATTCCCAAAATGTTTAGGCGTCGTCCATTAACTTCGCATCTCAATCCCCTCCTGGCCTCGTTGCTAGCGAGCGTTGTTACTTAGGGAGCGTTTGGATCCTTAGCAAGAACAGCTTATAGCATAGTCAGGCAAGGTTAGGCATTTGGAACTTTTAAAATATGTTAGCTTTTGTGGGCCAGCTAGCTTGGGTGGGCTAGAAAAGCCTTGCTAGCTCAGGGGAGCCAGATCGGCTCGCTTCCGATGGCAAACTTCGCGTAGTAGTAACATAGACTAGTAACATATGCATGTTACTAGGCCAAGTTACTCACCACTATGACCAGCCTAAGCAATGTAACCAAACGCTCCTTACTCTGCCTTGTTATATCCCCCGGAAAACCAATGCATGGAGCGCAACTACGCGTTGATCAGTCAAGAAATCAAAGTCGGCTTGCATGCGAGTTAATACGTGGCCCTGCATGGTAGCTAAAACGGCATCTCTTAGTTGTTTGGATTAATTGTTGCGTTTAGAGACAGAAATCAGGGCTTTGATTGGAGGAATGATCGGTCAAGTTTCTCGTTTTCCACCAATCTGCTTGCACCTTGGTCCCGCTGCACCTTCTAATGTGACTTATTACACCTAGACGGAGGGAGTCGTACGAGATACGGTGGCACACTGACTTAGGTCGAATACAAGTGCCCAAAATTGTGTGCATGTTATAATAAGGATTCACTTAAAATAGTACGTGAGCGAACAGAGGGATCAATTGGATAGTGTTCCCGAGCAGTAGCGAGATGTGTGAGGTAAGATACACCGCTGGCGCTTTTATTTTTTCTTATTAATTTGTTTGTTTCACCCTCTGACTGGTGGGACCCAACGTACTACGTGGAGAGAGGTAAGGTGACTAAGGCTGCATTATTTCTGCACCACTGTGGATAGTCTTACCACCAAAGCCACATGACACGATTATGATTTAAATCCCAATGACTCCCACACACAAAAAAACGGCATGTTTGTCACACGAATGCAGGAATGTATAAAAGGTTATTTTCCTCTCGTTGAACATAACGGGAGGGTTGTGTAGCTAGTTAGCTTGTTCGCTCATCAAACTTGAGGTCTCGGGTTCGATAACTACACTTGAGCATAATTCGTGCCAGGAGGATTCTTTGACTGGTCAAAATGGATGGATACGGAGCTATACGATCTCGTAGTGACCGTATAATCACCTCATCACGTATAAGCTGCAGCCTCGGCGCTTGTTTTCTAGGGTTTGCACTCTTCACACTCTCTCCAGTATATATATACACACCGGAGCCTCAGCGCTTGTAGTTGCTCTCTTCACACTCTCTCACCCTCTCCAGATCGAAAGAAGACTTCGTTGGCCTCTCTCTCTCCCCCCTCACTGCTGGTCAAAGAGCCGGCAGGATCCGTCCGCCGGGAAGGGAAGGAGGCTTAACGCTGTCGCCGTTGGCGAGGGAGGGAATCCACTACCGGCGCAGCTGTTCACTTTCACCCAGCGGTGGCGCGGGAGGGCCTCCGACCCCTTCTTCTTCGCCGCCGTACATAGTGTGGGTCGAATGGCCTCCGGTCGCCCACCGAACCACACCTCAAGAACCTTAAGGTACAATTTACTTATTCCACATGCATTGCTCTAGCTGCATGTGGGCTTTTTCCGCTTCTGCACTCGAATCTAGGTGTTGGATCAAAAAGGAAAGTAGTGGGGAAAGTTGTATACCATGAATCTAGGACGTGGTTCAAAGAGGAAAGGAATGGGGGAAAGTAGTGGGAAAAGTTGTATAGCATGAATCTAGGACGTGGTTCAAAAAGGAAAGGAAGGGGGAAAGTAGTGAGGAAAGTTGTATCGCATGAATCTAAGACGTGGTTCAAAGAGGACAGGAATGGGGGAAAGTAGTGGGGAAAGTTGTATAGCATAAATATAGGACGTGGTTCACAGAGGGAAGGAAGTGGGGAAAGTACTAGTACAGACTGGCTATCCAGCACCTACGTTGGTCGAAAAGGGAAAACAATGACAAACGCAGTACGCACATCTGTAACGAACTGATCTTTTTTTTTGGGGGACGAGGCTGTAGAGTTTGAGCAGGACTAGATTTGCTGCGCTCACATAGGGAAAGGTGTCTAAAGATAACAAAACTGGGACCAACACAAATATGCTCCTTGGTTGTTTGTTCTTTGTTGCAACAGACTGTGCATCACCCCAGTACATCGGTAGATGCACATGGTGCTGGTGCGTCCACTGTCCCGTGCAACTCTTTAGCTGTTGTTAATCTAAGGCCCTGTTTGGTTAAAAACTCCCTAGTCCCTACCTGCTTGGTTCCAGGGACTAAACATGGACTAGAGGTTATTAAATGACATGCTAAAAGACCATGTTACCCCTAGTAATTAACTAATAGAGACAAGGTGCGATGCATGGTAGGGGCAACTGTTGGAAAAAATCCCAAAAAGACTCTCCCTCGGGGTCTTCTTTCTTTAGTCCCAAATGCCCACTTTTAGTCCCTAAAAGTCCCTCCTGTTTGGTTTAGATGGGACTGACACGGAGTTTTTTAGTCCCTCCACCAAAATGTCCCTGTAAACAAACACCCTCTAATAATGCCGCTGGAAAATTGATGCAATGCCACAGTTAAAAGCAAATTACATGTTAACAAATTTTATTGTTAATATAATCTCTTTGTTAATATTAATCAATGCCACCATTTGAGAAATGCTACTGTCTTGCTTTCTTTCCCATTTAGATAAGGTAGATGCTTCTTTTTGTTGGCTTCTGTGTCATCCACCGTTATTGACCACTAGTTGTTTCCTTTGCACCTCTGTGTAAACAGGGTTATCTACTTCACCTCGTTGCCATTGTGACCTTTTGTTGCACTGCACAAAACACTTTTGTTTTAAGAGTGTTTTGTGCAGTTCAACCAAAATGTCACACTGACAACGTTGCTTGATTGCTTGATCTTAGTGGAACTGCACAAGAGGAGATCTTACTTCCTATCCGTGTTGGCAAATTTGGTTCAGATCTTCTTCTTGTGAGTTGTTTGAATTCTGCGTCATGAGAGGTCAGTAATAGCCTTCTTTCACATGATTCTGCAGTGTGCTTTCATATGTTGTGCTACTTGTATGGTAATGTTGCTTGATTTTAGTGAACTACACAAATGGAGTCAAGACTTCCAATCTGTATGTGCACCGCAATATCCCATTGAGGTAAGATAAGGATATTTCACAACTGTTGGCCTGTATTTTGCCACTTTCATCAGAAAATCAATGTCATTGTTTAGTGCTATACTTGTGCAACCTAATTGACATGCCAAATCTTACATTGAAGGTGAAGCTTGTCTGTTATTGAACCAAGTGATGAAGGGGAAGAACAAGCGGAAGAAAAACAAAAATCAACTCCTGGTGCTGTAATGAAGCATTGGAACTGTGATGACACAAGTAATGATATAGTTTTGCATCTTAATTTATTGCCATGGCTGGAACGAGCAATTATTTTTGCCACTGATTTGATGCCACTCTTAATGTAATACATAATTATCTCTACTTGTGCAAACAGGGATCTTCTTTGAAGATACCATATATTTTAGTGGAACTGCACAAGAAGATGTTGGAAACATTAATCTAATCGAGGAGTATATAGTAAGCATGGCCACCACAGTAGATAGCAACAGATGGTTCCGGAGAAGTGCTTCATCTGTATGCTCTACACAATAAGCCTCCTGACAAAGGTTGGTACTCGCCCACTGATTTCATCCATATGATTGAGCTTTGTCATCTCTATTGGTGTTGTGCTACTGTTTAGATACTGCCATCAAAAAGTGGTATTGTCCTTGAGAAGTGCTTCATCTGTGTTGTTTTAAATATTTCCTTTCCTTTTTTTTCGAGCAAACAGGGATGCTAGCATTTAGTTATCCTCTTGTCTTTGCACAACAGGATCATCCTCCTCTGAAGAAGAATATGGGGTACGTGAAGTGACTAGTTCCGATTATGCCAGGATGAAGAAGCCCTGTCTATCTTCTCATCAGAAGGAGCAGTTGAAGGATGGTTACATTACCCCCCACAAGACCAAACTAACTTCAGCTCAGAAGGACTGACAAATCTCCATTTTCTTGTTGTGATGCGCAAGTACAATGTTGTTCTAGGATTCTTTCCGATGAGTTCCATTTTTCTAAAAGTGTGCTCTACATGGACCATGTAGGTGCCTGTTTAAACAGTCAATTCATAGTACAGTTTGCTTTATACTAATCACTTTTTTTATTTGTGCAAACATGGGTGCTCAACTTGATTTCAATGGGAACTGCACAAAATGTTCATGAATACATCGAATCATTCATTTCCACCACAAGAAAGGAGGTGCCGATAAGTTCAAGGCGTTGCAACAAATAAGGGTGAAATCATACAAGCTACGCGCGAATTTGGTTGATTTTGGTGGAACTGCACAAAAAGAACAGCTGGTTTATTTAGCACGAGGTGCCATGTCAATGTCCGAACTGATGGCAAACCCTGCCCATTCCACAATCGTAGGCATTTGATATTTTGGAATGGGAAAACCTTGTCAAATTTTGCTCATTGATTTTAGCAAGAAGACATGCGTTTGATATTTTCGAATGGGACGCCCTTTGCTGTCAGCAGCGTCGATCCATTTTTTCTTTATTCTTTAGTTGTGAAGTAGATATTGGCTCTGACGTGCGAATCACTGAGATGCATAATCATCGATTGTTTTGAATGTTCTCTATGAATTGCCAGGCCTGTGTGTTTGATTTCAATGTACAGGAACGCTAAAAAGCTGCTCAAACTCTTTGTACTCCTTCTGTTCCTTTTTACTTCGCACATTGTGGAAGTGCATACTTTTTTCTATAAGATTGGTGAAAGTAGAGATACTTTGACTGCAGACAAAACTTGTATGCAGACTAGAAAGGACCGGAGAGAGTACATGTGAAATTGCTGCAAACGAGGTGATCACCCTGGGAATAATGCTAGTACATATTGTTTTGCATGTTCATCCAATGCCCGTGATACAAGAATTTGAACTAATCGAAATAAATTCATTCATACACGGTCGGATTTCATATAAACATGCCGGATTTCATTACATTTCATACATTCTTCAACTAAAAAGGGGTGCGCTGGAGGTATAATTAATTAACCGAAGCTACCCACCTGTGTCCGGCTGAGCCGAACAGAAGCTTCAGTGACTTAACTGCAGGTGCAGTTGCGTAACTGACATGTGGCCCAGATGCCTGTTGGGCCCACGTGTCAGTCAGCCAACTGCACCAGTAGTTAAGTAGAAGCAGCGTCCTTCTCCAACATAGCTCTCCGACTCCACGTCGCCGCCAAGAAGCTAACCAGTCGTCAGTGGTCAACCCGCCTAGCTTGTCATAGTGATTAGGGCAACTAGGAGCCCAATGATCAGGATCCCCACATGACAAACACCTTTCTTCTTGTCATTCTTCTTCTTGAAGTTCGTGTGTTGCACAACCTTGTTCTTCCCATCAAACTTTGCTTTACCATCAAACTTGCCCTTGTTCTTGAACTTGTGGGGCTGGAAGTTCTTCTTCTGTACCAGATTGGCACTAGATCCTCCCTCAATTCCTCGAGCACGTCCGATAGCATACAACTGAAGTGCTCAAGTTCTCTAGCAAATGACTGTATCTCATGAGCTTGCTCAACCACGGAGCGCTCTTCAATCATCCTGTAATCATAGAATTGCTCCATGATGTACAACTCAGTGCCAGCAACCGGGGGGTAGCAGCGGTGGCCTTACTTGGACCCGAGCGGCGGCGACCTACCGTGTTCTACTCTTCCTCGTTTTCTGTGTGGTGCGGCCTCGTTGGCAGCAGGGCAGGGCCTCGGCGGAGCCGGCGATGTCCTCTGTCTCATTGCCGGCGGGCGGCGCCTCGGTGGAGCGGGGGAAATCCTCCCCCTCGTTGCCGGTAGGGTGGGGCCTCGGCGGAGCCGGTGGTGTCCTCTGCCTCGTTGTTGGCGCCGCGGGGCCTCGGTGGAGCAGGGCCTCGTCGACGCCAGCGGAGCGGGGACTCGTCGGAGCCGGCATTGTCCTCTGCCTCGTCCTCGGTCTCGCCAAATAGCGCCTCGCCCGCTTCATCGCCCTCTTTGTAGGCGGCCGCAGCCTCCGCCACCCACATGCGGTACCGCCAGCGCTCGAGGCGGCCCTCGCGGGTGGAGCGGTACGAGTCGTGCAGTGCCTCCTGCTCCACTCGCTCCGCGGCGATCTGCTCCTCCGCCTGTAGGTGCTCCTGGAGGAGATGGTGGTTGTAGGCGGCGTCGGCTTGTGCCTCCCGGAACTGCTCCTCACGCTTCTGCCTCACCGTGTTCATATATTGGACACAGGCCTCGCCGATGGTCATGGTGCAATGCACCGGCGAGGATGGCGCGGAGGAGGGGGTTGGCGCCGGATCGTCGACTACCATGTTCTCCATTGGGACGTCGTCGTCCTCCAGCTTCCTGCTGGCCAGCCAGTCGGCAGCAATGGCTGCCATCTCCTTGTGGTCCGTCGTCCGCCCGCCCCGAAGAGTGCTGGAGCGCGAGGAAGCCATGGTGGGCAGTAGTGGTGTGGACAAGAGAATAGAAACGGATGCGGATGACTGCGTCTATGGCCGGCGCAGCAGTTTATATAGCAATGGTGGGCTGCGGAGGGACGGACGTGTGGCGCTGGAGTAGCCGCCTCGGCAACCGCGTATCATTAATGTGGGCGGCGGAAGGACGGACGGACGACACTTGTGTCGTTTGAAGGCGGAGCAATCACATGCACCGGGAAGCGGGGCGGGCGACGCTGACCGTTTCGGGCAGAAAGCGCGCGCAGGCGAGGGAGGCGGTCTGGTTGGGCCAGGGCAGTCAGACTCGTGCTTGGTAGTGGGTCGATCCAGCAGCCGGACATGCTGGCTCGCTAGCTACCTCGCCGAGCTGAGCGACGATAATCAGACGATGGACGTAGCTTCCAACCAGGAGCCAGCGCCACTGTCCAAGCCGGTTCATGCCGTGTTCACCATAGAGCAGGTGCGGCCGCACTTCGACGCCCTAATGGCGGTAGAGCTACCAGCGCAGGAGGACGTGCTGCAACCTCCGCCTCCTCAACGAGCACCGGTGAACAAGCGAACGACAATGCCGTCGCGGACATGTGCCCTATGATCCTGGCTTCCCGAATGAGCAGCGGGCGCTGTATCAGACCATCCGTAGGGCCCGCGAGGCCCTCTCCATCGTCCTTCGAGTTGTTGCGCTCGCCGTGGCGCCGCCGTCTCGCGTTGTGAACATGGTCAACGGACATGAGGATGAGGAGATGACTTTACTTGGAGAGGATGACAGTGGGGACCCACCAGGGCCATAGCCGCACGTACGCAAGTGCCTCCTTATTAGTATATAAAACTATATTTTTTTGCTTCCTCCTGGTTTCCTGACATCATGGTCCCACACCATTGTCAACCTATGTAGTCAATAGACGAGAGAATTGCACAAGAAGCGGCCGACAGCTGGGACCAAGCAGCTCGAGCAGTATTTGTGTTTTTGCGGTGTGAGCACTGCAGAGTTTTTCTTGAGCGATGTTTAGCCCAGATATTAATTTTTCTCCTCTGAACAACAATGAAAACATCGCTGCAGCTATTAACTGGGTGGGCTGTGGCCCGTCTAGCCCAGGCCAGATATCCAGCCCAGATATTAATTTTTTTCAAGCTGAAAATGGCTAGCCCAGCTATACTTTTTTTAGGAATACCCAGGCAAGGTCAAGTTGTTATTCTCCACCCTGCTGGGCTGCAAATCTTTCCTAGGAGGGATGCATTAGGCTTAACAAGAAAATGGGCTTTAAGAAATAATAAATGGGATGTAATTATAAAAACTGGGCAGTAACTATAAAAAATGCACCAAACACGTAATTACTTTATAAAATATTATTTTTGGATATTGAAAATGTTAATTTCATTAATTGTTGCGAGCGCAATGTTTCGTTGGATTTTTACGTAATATAAATTTATATTGAAATTGTATTTAATCTGACTAGAAATTTCGGGATAAAAATATTTCGGATCCCATCAAAATGTGGGAAATTTTATTGAATTCTGTTTTGAACGGTTGGTTGGAATGGGCTGTACTTTTTAACAAACTGTAAATGGGCTGTAGTAAATTCCATTAGAATTCAAAAATTGGCTGCACATTCTTACAAATCTCAAATGGGCTATAAGTTCTCTGCCACACACTTGTGGCCTTACTAACTTGACGCGTCCCCTAAAAAAAAGAGAGTTGACGCGTATGCAAGGCTTTGTCAACTTATAGTCAACACACGGTTCTAGCAGCAGTGGCCATTGGATGTCCATCCAATGGATGCTGTGCTTCTTCTTCAATCTCGGATATTCTAGCTTCACCCGCCCAAAAAATGATTCCTCCCCCTGACATCTGGGCGCACCATTTCGGAAGCTGACCTGTGGGCTACTAAGTTGACGCGTACCAAGGGCTTTGTCAACTTAGTCAATATAAACGATTCTAGCTGCACTGACCGTACAATGTCCATCCAACGGTCGTCGTGCTTCTTCAACCTCTGGTCTTCTTGCTCTAGCCGCCCAAAGCAGCGCCGGTCGTGCCGCCTGCTCCTGCCTCCTGTGGCCGGCTGTGCTGCCGCGGAGGCCTCACCGCCCCCTACTACACCCACCGCTGGCCAGTCCATCCCTCCACTCACCCACACCCCCTGTTATTATGCGGCGACGGCAGCCTCACACCGCAGCCGAACTAGTGAACCCTCGTACTCCTCTCCGCGTGGGTATCCACTACTGCGTCTTCCCCGGCTCCGCGTCGTCCCCTTCCTAGGCCTCGCAGTCGTCCACCGCCGTGGTGCTCTCGGCGTGGCGTGGTCAATGTGGTTAACGACCGACTTCCATCGGAAGAGTACTGTACGTGGAGAGGCTGACAGCTGGGTCCACGGCCGCAGCAAGGAAGTGCCTCCTTATTACGCGCAAAATAATTATTCCTCCACCTGACAGCGGGGACCCACTGGACGCCACCGTATTTCACGAAAAAACGTTTCCCCCTGACTGCTGGGACCCACTAGCTACATCTTCGCACGCAAGGAAGTGCGTCCGAAAAAAAACTGATTCGCCCCCCTGTCTGCTGGGACCCACCAGCTACATCTTCGCACGCAAGGAAGTGCCTGACAGTCGGGACCCACCTGGTCGAAGCGTACGTAGCGTTGTCATTCTGGTCACGAACGTGTACGTACATACTGGTCGATGTAGAGGCGCCCACGTGTCATAGTAGAGGCGCGCACGTAGCATGTACACATACGTACAGCGACTAGGGTGCAAGAAAGTAAATACGGCCACATACGTACATACGGGCGGGGTCTCGAACGCCTACTCACGCGTACGTACGGCCAGGGCTTGTGTGCATGGCTGGGTCGGAACGGAGAAACATCGTCGACGTCCTGTTCATGGGGAGCCAACCGGCTCGGTCGGAACGGAATGCGTCGTCGTGTTCATTGGGAGGGTTTGGACGGAACGGCCGATGGAAACGAGGCCCGGCGTACCGCAGAACGGAGGAAACGGCCTTGTGTTCGACCGGCCACGGTCGAAACGGGATCCTGTTCATCGGGAGGGGTCTGGCGTACCGCAAAATGGAGGAAACGGACCTCCTACGGTCGAAACGGGGGTCCTGTTGATCGGGAGGGGTGTGGCGTACCACAAAACGGAGGAATGGACTTGTGTTGGAGCGCTACGGTCGAAACGGGGGTCCTGTTCATTGGGAGGGGTGTGGCGTACCGCAAAACGGGACTCCACGGGATACTGTTCATCTCCGCCGTCGACCCCCTCCAGCCTCCACGGGCTACTGTTCATCCACCGTCGACCTCCTCCAGCCTCCACCTGCGACTGTTCATCCACGGGCTCCTGTTCATCCAGACTCCACTGCACGCTACTCCACCGGCTACTGTTCAACCAGCCCTCTCCACGGGTTCCTGTTCAACCACCCCTCTACGGGCTACTGTTCATCCAACCCTCCACCATCTACAGTTCATCCAGCCCTCCACGGGGTGGTCCTGTTCATCCAGCCCCAACCAGCTCGATCGATCGGGGTCCTGTTCATCTAGAGGCAACACCACGGGGTCCTGTTCATCCACCCCCACCAGGAACTGTTCATCCAAACCCCCCAGCAACGCTCACTGTTCATCCAGAGGCAACACCACGGGGTCCTGTTCATCCACCCCCACCCGGAACTGTTCATCCAAACCCCCCAGTAACGCTCACTATTCATCCAGAGGCAGCATCGATCGGCTTCAGTTAGCAGTAGTAGCGAAGGAATCGCTCGATCGGGTTCAGTTAACAGCCATCGGTCGATCGCTCGGGTTCAGTAACGCGTAGCCTGTAGTCCAATCGCTCGGGTTCAGTTAGAGCCCAACGCCTCGCACCCACGCACGTGCGTGTACGAAAGAAATGCGCATCGCTCGGCCCCGACCACCCACCGTAACCGGGAACACCCCGATATTTTCCTCACCCTCGCTTCTACCACGGTTTTTTCCGTCATGGACGGCCCAAAGAATGTCATGCAGCTGCGTCTTCGGCCCGCCCAGGACGAAAAGCCCATTTTCTGTCATGATTTTTTGTCATAGAAGTAGGAGCCCACCACATCTATGATGATACTGGGTTTTGTCACAATTATCGTCATAGAAGTGTCATAAGTATGACAGAAAAAAATTCGTTCGACCCAAAATGTCACGGATGTGTCTTTTTTTTGTAGTGCATGAATGAATTGCATTAATACATTATAGATTCATATACACCATGTCAAAGGAACTAAATGAACAAGGGATAGACTTACCTCATATTCTTCGTTGTCACTAAACTCTGGATCGTACGGGTCATAGTCGGCCAGCTTCCTCTCCCCCCAACCATCATCCTCCCGAATATACAATTACATCCATCAATAGTAGCCAATTGAAAATTTAGATATGCACACATGACACATTGATCATAGGGCTAATATACTCCCAATAGGACATTCAAACCGCAACCTGAGTAGCATTCAAAAACAAATCTAATATAATTACATATGACATTCAAAACCCCAATATGACATTCAAATAACTCATTGATCATTGGTCATGCACACACATTGAACGACAGAGCTAGTATAACTACATATTGTGGACAAATTTATATACTAATGAATCAAATAACTTCTTAATCGATGGATTCCATTTGGGCATACGACATTCAAAACCCCAATCTGAGTAGCATTCAAAAACAAATCTAATAGGGACCCAATCTAATAAGCATACATGTCTATAGCATTAAAAACCCCAATCTGTGAGCATTAAAAACAAATCTAATAAGCATACATCTGTGTAGCATTGAAGCACATCTAATAAACAGATCTATCTAGCATTTTTGCAACGAATTTATCCAACAAACCCTAGTACAAAAACCCCCATCCCCCCAATACAGAAAACCCCGGCCCATCCGTCAAACCAACTACTCTAACCATCTGAACTATATGAATCCATAGTCTAACCAATCCAACTAACTCTACAAGCTAATATCCTAAAGCAAAGCAAGTGCAAATACCTCCTGCTCCTCGCTAGGCTGCGCATCAGTGGTATCGGGATGGACTACGCCGCTCGATGCTGTCACCTTCTGCAGCGCTGAGGCGGAGCCCGCCACCTCCTTCTCCACATCCACAGCGATGGCGAGTTCCCCGCACCATCATGGACGCCGCCGACATCCGCGGTCACCACGCCCTGCAGCTCGACCACATCTCCGGCCGCTGCGCCGGTGTCGCCACGGGCTTCAGCCATCTCCAGGCAGATGGAGACGATGAAGGTGAGGAAGAGGATGCAGTGGGGGAGAGTGAGACGGTGCGGTCGAGGCAGTGGAGGAGAGAGAGACGACGCCGGTGGAGGAGAGGAAGACGATGCGGCAGGGAGGGGATTTGGGGGAAAATGGTGGGGGCGATGGAGGTGGTTGCCCCTCTTTATATGATGGGACGTTTCGAGCATGTCCCATGGACACGTGCTACCCCACGACCGCGGTCAGTTGCATGCGCCCACGTATATGAATACCTGTACGGTCAGCATACGAAACAACTATACGGGTAACGGTCAAAGGTGTACTCGGCCCTACGCGGCCCCACTCGTCAGAGTTAACGGCCAAAGGCATTGACCCGACGGCAACGTCCGTTGTAACCTGTTCTGAGGGTTTCGGGCAAGGGAGTGGGGAAAAGTGAGCAAAAGTTAACAGAGTGGGGATGAATGAGTTGAGCTAAGGAACCAGGGGCACAAAAATAAAAAACCCTACATAACAATGCTAAAGATGGGGATTTCTTTGGTGGAATTTATGCCACTCGTTTAGCTACATATCTCGGTGTTCCCATAAGAGAAAATGATCCTCAGTTACCACCTGCTTTTCTTGACTATGATGCTATGGAACGTTACCAGTTTCTTGAGAGAGGCGAGTTGCCTTTTCAGTACAAACTAATCTTTGACAGGCAGCTCGCTGTCCATATTACGCTTCCCGCTTCTGCCTTCTTTAACTTTCAGGTAAAATGAAGATACTGCATAACCAGAGAGGAGGCAGCCATGTACGAGAGAGCGAGGGAGACCTCTCATCTCCATGAGGCAGCTCACCAGACGGTGGCAGCTGTAATCAAGTACAATCCCAACTACAACCCTAGATTTTACCCTGGCCAGCCATGGCCCTAGACCAACTTAGGCCAAAAGCCTAAGCTTGGGGGAGTATGTTTTTCTCACCGACATTACATTCATGTTCACACACTCATTCCAGTTGTCGGTGTTCATCCCTTTTCATTGTATTGTCCATGTTAGTTTATTTTTCTTGCTTTCTTCTTGTGTGTTTGAAACACTTTTAGAAATTCCAAAAAATTAGTTCTCGCTTCTTTTTAGTTTTCTTTCCAATTTTATTTAGTAGTAGTATTAAAAAGAAAACCCAAAAATATTTCTCGTTCTTCTTTTGCTTGTTGGGAGCTTTCCCGTGTAAATAGTTTTTCTCGTTCTTGTTTTGCTTCCTTCAGAAAAACAAAAACTCCAAAAATATTTCAGTGTGTTTCTTTGAAATTCTTTTGTTTTCTTTGGGTCGGAAGGAGAAGACCACGATGAAAATGTTGAGTGGCTCTAATATGCATTATTGTTGATCTAACAAAGGCCCCATATTACCTTGTCTTCTCCTTTGAATAAATGTTTGCAGGTTCCAGCTTAGTAAAATGCACGTGCACTCTTATTATTATCCACACCGTTCGGTCGTGCAAGTGAAATGCAATAATGATGATATATGATGAAATGATTGAGATGGAGAAAAGCTAGTGCGAACTCGACCTATTTGGTTTTTGTAAATATGATTAGCTCATCGTTCTTGATTCTGCCCATTATGAATGAGACATGTTTACAATGACAAATAGAGATTATAGTTACTCATGCCATGCTTAATTAGCTAAGAGTGGACAATGGTTTATCTTGTGTGCCAGCATGCTTTTAAAATGGTTAGGATGTAGTATGATAGGATGGTATCCTCCTTTGAATGATTCGAGTGGCTTGACTTGGCACATGTTCACGCATGTAGTTGAAACAAAAACAACTTAGCCTCCACGATATTTATTTTCATGGTGATTTATATCCTACTCATGCTTGCACTCAATGTTGGTTAACCTCAATGCATGTTTATGACAGTTGTCGCTCTCTAGTTGGTCGCTCCTCAATCTATTTGCTAGCCTTCACTTGTACTAAGCGGGAATACTGCTTGTGCATCCACTTCCTTAAACCCAAATTTGTTCCATGTGAGTCCACCATACCTACCTATATGCGGTATTTACCTGCCGTTCCAAGTAAATTTGCGTGTGCCAAACTCTAATCCTTCAAACAATAATCTGTTTTGTATGCCCGAGTCGCTCATGTAGCGACTGGGGGCTGTCAGTATCTTCCATGCTAGGTGGGTTATTCTCACGATGAGTGTTTATTCACTTGTCATTCACGAGAAAGTGGCTGGTATTCGGGATGCCCAGTTCCATGCTCAAAATCAAATCAAAATATAATAATCAAACAAAACTCCCCCAGGACTGTTGTTGGTATGGACGGTACCCGTGGATTCGGCTAGCCGTGTAGTGTGATTGTTGGTGGAGGGGGAGTAAAAACATTACCATTCTGTTTGGGTACCGCCTATAATGTATCTAGCATGGAAGATAGTGAGATATCTTGGTTGTTATGTTGATAATGAAAGCATACCGCTCAAAATTATATTCATCTCTGTTTTAAATGCTTGCGCTCTGGCACCTCTGGAAATCCCTACTTCCCTCTGTGAAGGGCCTATCTATTTACTTTTATTGTTGAGTCATCATCCTCTTATAAAAAGCACCAGCTGGAGAGCACCACCGTCATTTGTATGCTTTGTTTTTAATTGATGTTGAGTATGAGTGTGATTGGATCTCTTTTGCCATGAATTATGATGTCTAGTCAGTCCTTGATCTTCAGGGGTGCTCTGCATTTATGTTTTGCGGTCTCAGAAAGGGTTAGCGAGATACCTTTTTGTCATATTATATCATGATTGTTTTGAAAAAGTGTTGTCATCCGAGATTTATTATTATTGCTCGCTAGTTGATTGTGCCGTTGATATGAGTAAATGTGAGACCTAAATGTTATTGTGAATATGGTTAGTTCATAATCTTTGCTAAAAACCTCAATATTGGCTAGACATATTTGCAACAACAAGATCAAACAGAGTTTTTATAAGTTTTTCTTTGTAACTTTTAGTTTGTCAACTGAATTGCTTGAGGATAAGCAATGGTTAAGCTTGGGGGAGTTGATACGTCTCTATCGTATCTACTTTTCCAAACTCTTTTGCCCTTGTTTTGGACTCTAACTTGCATGATTTGAATGGTACTAACCCGGATTGACGCTGTTTTCAGCAGAATTGCCATGGTGTTATTTTTGTGCAGAAATAAAAGTTCTTGGATTGACCTGAAAACTTACGGAGAATTTTTATGGAATATATAAAAAATACCGACGCAAGAATTAACCAGAGGGGGGCCACCCAGAGGCCACAAGCCCTGGGGGCGCGCCCTGCAGGCTTGTGGGCCCCCTGGACCTCCTCCGCCCCTAACTCCAACTCTATACACTACAAAAAATACACTTTTGTGATGATACGTGTTTGTCACAGTAGGTCACGTTTTTTGTCATGCATGTACATCCATGACGATTTTATGACAGAATAAGATAGTCATACATGTGCTGTCATAGAAGTGTTCCATGACAATACCAAAATTATCATCACGGAAGTGACGCACGTCATGGAAGTGCTTGCATCAAGGGTAACCGACACGTGGCATCCACCGTAATGGGTCGCCGTTAAGCTATCGAGTTCCGGTTTGGATCCGATAATCCGTTAACAGCCCGGACCAATGGGGATTTTCCATGTGTAAAATCATCATTGGCTGGAGGAAACACATGTCGGCTCCTCAGTGGGCTAGATGTCGTCCGTCCAATGGAGGAGACATGCCTATGATACATCAACACGTGGTAGGGCCCAATAGAGGCCCATATAGGTTAAAAGGCCGACCCAGTCAAAGGCCCGTAGTATTTACTCAGGTACTAGTGGGCCAGCCCAATAAAGGCCTGTCTAAACATGGCCCATTTACGGCCCGAAGCCAGATCTGGCCCGTTAATTGTTCGCCGAATATTTGGGCCGGCCTGTTAGAGGCCCGATGTAGACATGTGCCCATTTCACCCCGGTGTGTCTTTCGGCCTGGGAATGGCCCGTGCTGCCCATGGGCCATATATGGTCCAACATGACATCCGGCCCTCTAACGGCCCGTTATAAAGGTGGCAACAGTTCAACCCATTGTGACTTTGGGCCTGTTAAAGGCCTATCATATAATTCGGCCCGTTGATGCCTCTACTAAGCTTTCAACCTCTTAAAGGCCCATGATAACAGTGGGCCAACTAAGGCCCGAGATATGTTTCGACCTGGTAATGGCCCGTCTTATAACTGGGCCAAAAATGGCCCGGTCTATATTTCAGCTTGCTGAAGGCACGTCGACGACTAGTGAATATTGAGGCCCAACATGCATTTCGGCCTGCTAAAGGCTCATGGTTTCTTCTGGGCCGTAACAGGCCAGCAGAATATTCAGCCTGTTAATGGCCCAAAGCTACATGGGCCCAACTAAGTGCTGGGTCCACTAAAGGCCAACTAAACTTTGGGCCGATATAGGCCCGTGTAAGTTGTGGGCCTGGCGCAAAGTGTGAAGGCCCCAATGGCCTTTCAGGCCCAAGAAAGTTGCAGGACGGCCCAATTGTGGGCCGCTAAAAAGCAGGCCCGTTAGAGGCGAATGTTTCGGCCCGGTCGACTACATCAGATTTTCTCCATTTTTTCAGATAGCGAATGATGGCAGTAACTTGTAGGAATTAAGAAAAAAACCTACTCTATACAATAAAGAAATTACGACATAGTAACTTAGAATAAACCTACACTATACTATAAAGGATTTATGGTATATTACATCCACTGGGCATCGAAGTTCGCCACCAGTGATCATAAAGCGCAATGAAGAAGCAGATTACAAAAACTGGGCGTCATTCCAGCGTAACAAAATAATACTGAACCAAGACCACTTCCAAGACAGTTCAAGAAAGGTTAGCCTTGCGCGGGAACTGCTGCCCAAGCTGCCGAGCAAGGCTGTGAGACCGGCCTAGCATGTTGGTCATAGCTTCCAGGTGTAGCTGTTTAGCAATGAGGTTTTCATTAGTGTTCTCCATAATCTTTCTTAGAGATAGGACTTCAAGTCAAAGTTGAGTTGCAGAATGCCTTTCTGCTAGAACTTGGGACTGAAGAAGTCGAACTGATTCAGACAACGAATTCTGTGAGCTTGTCTGACTGCTAGTCTCAAGTAACTTGAACACTGCATCAAGACAAGACTTTGGGGTTGTCTCGCCATGTTCAAGATGTTTGCCTTCTTTGCTGCAATATATGTTGGGTTTGTCTCACAGCCTTCAGCAGACTTGTGCATGCCATCAGGCATATCACCCTAAAACAAGTAGAGACATGACAGGTTTTGCACGTGTATAAACAAAGATGATAATTGTGCTGTCAATTCCATCCAATTTCAAATTAGAAAATAAAGAGTAAGTTCAAAATATCAATAGCATAATTTGCCATTGTTCATAATGCGGGGAGCTTCACCACACTACTGGATTACCATGTCAACATAATAAGCATAGATGAAGGGCAAAGACAATCATTGTATCTATTTTGGTTAATGTGCATGGCATGTTGTTCATATCATCAGCCACATCAGTAAGATAAAACAGGAGATGACAAGGTGCAAATGTGGGCTGCTTCACCACACACTAGATTATAGATCCACAAAAACAAGCATACATATAGGGAGTATTGAGTAATGTGCATGGTATGAAGAAGGAATTTGGTTTTACAAGTAAAACTTGGAACTTACGGTTGTTGCGAACACGCATTTTGATAGAAACAACAAACTAAACAACAGTTAATGATATGGAGTATGAGAAAATTAAACAGCAATTGAGGATAAAGGCTTTAGAAGGACTGACTTACATTAATAGTGACACCGGCGTTATAATGCCCTTCTCCATGTCAAGGGAAGGATAACTCAAGAATTTCAGCACGGAATCTTCTTCATAAGCATTGCCTATACTCTACATTTTGTAGAGAGTAATTATAGATATGATAGTAGTGGAAGGGATAGAGGATAATGAAGATAAGATGTAGATTGATGCTACATAATCAACTACCAATCCCTAGAAGTACAAGCGTTACAGGACAAAATGTATTGACAAGAGCAATGGGCTACACTTCTGCACTGACATTGTCCGTGTATTCAACTTTTTGGTAAGATTAAATATAGATCTGATATTTTTTAGTAAATGGTGGGCAAGGGAGAAAGATGCAAAATGCTACACAATGAACCAATCCCTCTTCCCATAATATAAGAGTGTTTTGAACACTAGTGTACTATACAAAACGTTCTTATATTATGGGACGGAGGGAGTAGCTGTTAATGTAAGTACAGTGATAAACGACGTTCAGTCCTTACAAGAGGACTATAGAGCTAAACCTCTTCAAAAGCATTGGGTTTATTCTAAATTTTTGTAAGAGTCCATACGGATCTTATAATGTCCACTAAATGGACGATAACGAGGCTAACATATGCAGTGATGCTACATAATCAACCAGCTATGAAAGTAAGTATACAGGGCCAGAGGTACTCACAAGAGCAATGCAGTGTGCAGTATAGTTGCGAGATTCTGTGGTCCCTTGAGAATGGATGTTCTTCTGCAAACAGTTTTCGTACAAGTGAGACGTTAAGGCAGATGCAGAAATCTAGTTCAAATTGTGATGTGATATCATAGACAGTACCTTACGTTGCAGACGAGACCAATGTGTAACAACATTATTCCAGTCACTGTATGATAAATGTAACACCGGAGACTTTACAGAAATTTCGTTTAGAGGCTTGCCATCGAAGTGCGCTTGCCTCAGGTAGGAACGATACTTCATCAACGAGTGCTTGAAAAGCGCAACCAACCCTTGCTCGTCTTGACAATTTAGTTTGGTCCTCGCCTATTTAAAAGAATGAAATCTTGTGTCTTCTGTCAGCAGAAACATATGCAGTAATTACCATGAATAACATTAGTACATTACTTACGCGTAAGTTGCGGAGGAATATTGGAGATTGTTCTTTGTCTGTGGTATAATATTTCCATGAAGGAAAGATGCGCACGAGTTCCTGACAACAATATAAGCTTCATCTTGTAAACTGGGAAGAAGTGGACCGGAGTCCTATTTGCTGCAGTTGGGGATCTCTCTCGTTCGAAAAGGGATTTGGCAACTGGATTTGGTGTACTCTTTGCTGGAATGGGGGTTTTACGTCGTAGAGCTGGTGCTATGTTAACTAGCATCATCATACTATTTGTGGCAGTTGGGGTCTGCTGAGTTGGGGCATCAGAGACGGCCAGTGTAGTAGGGCTAGAGTCTGCTAGAGTTGTGGCCGTGTTTTCTGGGTCTGGTGATATTGCAACTACACCTAATGGGCTATTTGATTTATCAGGTGTCACTACCTTTTCCAAATACTTTGTTCGTGCTCCTCCGTGATCAGCAATCGCCCTCTTCCTTTTGAACGTCTGATACACAAGAACATCATTTGAATGTATAAATATGGTATTATGACAGATGGAATATGTACTGAAAATGGATAGGCAGGGCGTATTCACATACACAATGTGTAAACTAAGCTAATGGCAGTGCAACAAAGTAGAAACAATGCAAAGCATCAATTGCAAGATATGTGCGACCAATATAACCTTGGAAAGTTAGAGCAAGCACCTTGATGGGTGAATAAGATACGACATCTACCTCTGACACCTCCATTAGGGAGCTACATTGACTTAGGTCTCCCTCTGGCTCGGAATCACTATTAGGATCATATTCTGAGCATGAATCTGTAGGTGGACAGCGTTTGCATTGCATTGCATCCAGACTTGATTTCAGTCCCTTAATGCCAAGTTTGACAGCCATGGCATTGTTCTGCTTTATTCTTTTCATGCGCGCAAGCACATAATCATTATGATGCTGTTCAGTATCTGAGATTCATGAAAACATAAAAGTAGTCAGATTATCTATGGAATGCATTGCAGATTCAACTCGAAGAGTGTCTCCCTATAAACCCATGCACAAATTTCACCCCCAACCGTGCTGATTAGACCACACACAGAAATACAAACCTCTTATGTCTCTATAACAGGCAGACACACATTTCAAAACTGAAGTAGGAACATTAGAATCATATCAAATTCGTATTTGAAGAAATAAACTAAGGAATTATGGGTGGCATAATGTTTAGCTTCAAGGGTGGAGTGCTGGTAGTGCGACACAAAGCAAGTAGGCAGATTGTATTCCATGTAAAAGATTGTAGTCTATGTAAAAGGTGGAAATGACACTTCCTTTCTATACAATGCAGTGCTCATTGCCCATTGTCGGTGTGAAATCCGGCATATCTCGTAGTAGGGGTCCTAAGCTAGGCGTCTTGGAGCGATGGTAACATAGACACAGGGTTTTACCCATGTTCGGGCTCTCTCGAAGAGATAATACCCTACATCCTGCTTTTGATTGTATTCATATAGGTGTAGTACAGAGTACATGTATCTACCACGAGATTGTTCTAATGAATATTAGATGATCTATTGTCTAGCCACACCAGAGGCCTAGGGTTTTAGGAGAGTCCTCGGCTTGTGCGCCAAGTCTTGTGGAAACCTCCTTGTATGCGGCATGGGCTGCCCGAAGTGGCCCATGAGTGAACCGCCATGGGGGTCCTCGGCCTGATCCACTTTATCGGGGGATCACATGGTGAGTACCCCCTAGTCCAGGACACCGTTAGTAGCCCCCTGAACCAGTCTTCAAGTTGGAGACACTCTTCGATTCTTCCGAACTGTCCTTCATCTTCGGTCGTCAGTCTTGAAAACTAGTTCAACAAATCTTCTCATCTTCGATCTTGAGGATCGCCGAAGTGAATCCGAAGAGTTTACACATCAGGTATCCAAGGAGGCCCTTCAAGTTTTCGGCCTTTATCAATGCCTTGTTATTTTTATGCCATGATACGTCTCCAACATATCTATAATTTTTTATTGTTCCATGCTATTATATTATCTGTTTTGGATGTTTAACGGGATTTATTATGCACTTTTATATTATTTTTGGGACTAACCTACTAACCAAAGGCCCAGTGCAAATTGCTGTTTTTTTGCCTATTTCAGTGTTTCGCAGAGAAGGAATATCAAACGGAATCCAAACGGAATGAAACCTTCAGGAGAGTGATTTTTGGAACAAACGCAATCCAAGAGACTTGGAGTGGACATCAAGGAAGCAACGAGGTGTCCACAAGGCAGGGAGGCGCGCCTAGGGGGGTAGGCGCGCCCCCACCCTCGTGGCTCCCCTGACCAACTTCTTTCGCCTATATATACTCATATACCCCAAAAACATCCAGGAGCACCACAAAACCCTATTTCCACCGCCGCAACCTTCTGTAACCGTGAGATCCCATCTTGGGGCCTTTTCCGGCGCTCCGCCAGAGGGGGAATCGATCACGGAGGGCTTCTACATCAACACCATAGCCTCTCCGATGATGTGTGAGTAGTTTACCACAGACCTTCGGGTCCATAGTTATTAGCTAGATGGCTTCTTCTCTCTCTTTGGATCTCAATACAAAGTTCTCCTTGATTCTCTTGGAGATCTATTCGATGTAATTCTTTTTGCGGTGTGTTTATCAAGATCCAATTAATTGCGGGTTTATGATCAAGATTATCTATGAACAATATTTGAATCTCCTCTGAATTCTTTTATGTATGATTTGATATCTTTGCAAGTCTCTTCGAATTATCAGTTTGGTTTGGCCTACTAGATTGATCTTTCTTGCAATGGGAGAAGTGCTTAGCTTTGGGTTCAATCTTGCGTTGCTCGATCCTAGTGATAGAAAGGGAAACGACACGTATTGTATTGTTGCCATCGAGGATAAAAAGATGGGGTTTATATCATATTGCTTGAGTTTATCCCTCTACATAATGTCATCTTGCCTAATGCATTACTTTGTTCTTATGAACTTAATACTCTAGATGCATGCTGGATAACTGTCGATGTGTGGAGTAATAGTAGTAGATGCAGAATCGTTTCGGTCTACTTGTCACGGACGTGATGCCTATATACATGATCATGCCTAGATATTCTCATAACTATGCGCTTTTCTATCAATTGCTCGATAGTAATTTGTTCACCCACCGTAGATGCTATCTTGAGAGAAGCCACTAGTGAAACCTATGGCCCCCGGGTCTATTTTCCATCATATAAGTTTCCAATCTATTTTATTTTGCAATCTTTACTTTCCAATCTATATTATAAAAATACCAAAAATATTTATCTTATTATCTCTATCAGATCTCACTTTTGCAAGTGGCAGTGAAGGGATTGACAACCCCTTTATCGCGTTGGTTGCAAGGTTCTTATTTGTTTGTGTAGGTACAAGGCGAATTGCGTGTAGTCTTCTACTGGATTGATACCTTGGTTCTCAAAAACTGAGGGAAATACTTACGCTACTTTGCTGCATCACCCTTTCCTCTTCAAGGGGAAACAACCACAGTGCTCAAGAGGTAGCAAGAAGGATTTCTGGCGCCGTTGCCGGGGAGGTGTACACCAAGTCAAGTCAAGTCAAGACATAACAAGTACCCATCAGAAACTCTTATCCCTCGCATTATATTATTTGCCATTTGCCTCTTGTTTTCCTCTCCCCCACTTCACCTTTGCCGTTTTATTCGCCTTCTTTTTCCTTTGCCTTTTTTTCCCGCCAGATCTATTGTTTGCTTGTGTTACCATGTGCCTTCTATTTGCTTGCATCTTTGCTTGCTAAAAATCCATCGATATGGATCCACTTAAAGTGTTCTACTTGGATCATCTTTGATCCTTATGTGCTCGTGCTGAATCCCCAACTAGCCTAGTTGATGGGAAATCTTTAGATGAGCATGCTCATTTTGTGCATCACCGTTTGTATGAAAAAGGGAGACTCTTATGGGATCAAATAAATAGATTGCTGTGTTATGCTTGGAATCTTTGTGAGATTTATGATTTTAATTGTTGCTCTAAGAACCCTAAAAAACACCTTCCCTACCTATGTGAGTTTAATGATAATGAAATCTTATCTTATTATGCAAAGGGTGTTTATAGTTACTACGATATCGAACAAATTGAAGAATTTGTTGCTTTTAAGGGTGCTTATGAAGTTGCTTCTTTGATTGAAAAGTATGATATTACTCTCTACGAATCTGAAAATTTTGACGTACTTAAATATTGCTATGAAAACTATGCTCATAATGTCTATGTCAAAGAATTTATTGAAAGAATGACCGTTGCTTCTGAAGAAAACAATGACATGCATGAATCTATAGATAATTATGATTACGATGATTTGATTGAAATATCCCTTGATGAACATGATGCTTGCTATTCTTGTGGCCATGATGTCAATATTTATGAAGATGAATTTGCTATAGTTCCTTATGTTAAACATGAGATCGTTGCTATTGCACCCACACTTGATAGTTCCTTCGATGAAAAGCATGATTGCAATGATTTTACTATAAATTGTCTTGATGTCAATTGTGCTAATAATATGCAAAACCCTAAGCTTGGGGATGCTAGTTTTTCTATGTCTACTATTTGTTGCAATGATCATGATTGGGGTGATTCTTCTTATGATCTTGAAAATTTATTTAAGCCCCATGATGAATATGAGATTGATATTAGTGTTTGCAATAGTATTGAAAGTGGGTTTGGAAGAGTGTCAACTTTAGATCCACATATTTGGAGAATGTTCAATCTTATGATTTTTTTGATAAAAGTGGGTTTGGAGAGGTCATGACTTTAGTTAATGTTAATCCCACTATTTTGGAAGAGTGTCAACTTCGCATGCATGTGGATCGTGTTGAAAATATTTTATGTGATAGCTATGTTGTTGAATTTTCTTATGATCCTACATGTAATTATTATGAGAAAGGAAAATATGGTTGTAGGAATTTTTATCTTACTAAATTACCTCTCGTCATGTAGAGATTGCTAGCGTCTCTTTCTTCTTCCTTGCATATGCTAATTTTTGCTTGCTATGATAATTTGTTTGCTTATAAAATGCCTATGCATAGGAAGTATGTTAGACTTATATGTGTTTATCACGTGTTCTATGATGCTCTCTTTGTGCTTTAATTCTTGTCTTTGATGTGAGCATCATTAAAATTATCAATGCCTAGCTAGGGGCGTTAAACGATAGCGCTTGTTGGGAGGCAACCCAATTTTATTTTTGTTTCTTGATTTTTATTTCTGTTTAGGAATAAATAATTGATCTAGCCTCTGGTTAGATGTGGTTTTATGTTTTAATTAGTGTTTGTGCCAAGTAAAACCTATAGGATCTTCTTGGACGATAGTTATTTGATCTTGCTGAAAAAGTCAGAAACTTTCTGCTCTTGAAAACAATTGTTAAAAATCACCAGAACGTGATAAAATACTGATTCCAATTGCAGTATATCAATAAACAAATTATTTAGGTCGTCCTATTTTGGTAGAATTTTTGAGTTACAGAAAGTTTGCGCTTGATACAGATTACTACAGACTGTTCTGTTTTTGACAGATTCTATTTTTCGTGTGTTGTTTGCTTATTTTGATGAATCTATGGCTAGTATCGGGGGGTACGAACCATAGAGAAGTTGGAATACTGTAGGTTTAACACCAATATAAATAAAGAATGATTTTATTACAGTAGCTTAAAGTTGTGGTTTTGTTTTATTCCGCTAATGGAGCTCATGAGATTTTCTGTTGAGTTTTGTGTTGTGAAGTTTTCAAGTTTTGGGTAAAGATTTGATGGATTTTGGAACAAGGAGTGGCAAGATCCTAAGCTTGGGGATTCCCAAGGCACCCCAAGGTAAAATCCAAGTACAAACAAAAGCCTAAGCTTGGGGATGCCCCGGAAGGCATCCCCTCTTTCGTCTTCTTCCATCGGTAACTTTACTTGATGCTATATTTTTATTCACTACATGATATGTGTTTTGCTTGGAGTGTCTTGTATGATTTGAGTCTTTGATTTTTAGTTTACCACAATCATCTTTGCTGTACACACCTTGTGGAGACACACAAATGAATCGGAATTTATTAGAATACTCTATGTGCTTCACTTATATCTTTTGAGCTAGATAATTTTGCTCTAGTGCTTCACTTATATCTTTTTAGAGCACGGTGGTGGTTTTATTTTATATAAATTATTGATCTCTCATGCTTAACTTATATTATTTTGAGAGTCCTTTATAACAGCATGGTAATTTGCTTTGGCTATAAAATTAGTCCTAATATGATAGGCATCCAAGATGGATATAATAAAAACTTTCGTATAAAGTGCATTGAATACTATGAGAAGTTTGATACTTGATGATTGTTTTGAGATATGAACATAGTGATATTAAAGTTGTGCTAGTTGAGTAATTGTGAATTTGAGAAATACTTGTGTTAGAGTTTGAAAGTCCCGTAGCATGCACGTATGGTAACCGTTGTGTAACAAAATTGAAACATGAGGCGTTCTTTGATTGTCATCCGTATGAGTGGCGGTCGGGGACGAGCTATGGTCTTTTCCTACCAATCTATCCCCCTAGGAGCATGCGCGTAGTGCTTGGTTTTTGATGACTTGTAGATTTTTGCAATAAGTATGTGAGTTCTTTATGACTAATGTTGAGTCCATGGATTATATGCACTCTTACCCTTCCATCATTGCTAGCCTCTTCGGTATCGTGCATTGCCCTTTCTCACCTTGAGAGTTGGTGCAAATTTCACCGGTGCATCCAAACCCCGTGATATGATACGCTCTATCACACATAAACCTCCTTATATCTTCCTCAAAACAGCCACCATACCTACTATTATGGCATTTCCATAGCCATTCCGAGATATATTGCCATACAACTTTCCACCATTTCATTTATTATGACACGCTTCTCATTGTCATATTGCCTTGCATGATCATGTAGTTGACATCGTATTTGTGGCAAAGCCACCATGCATAATTTATCATACATGTCACTCTTGATTCATTGCCCATCCCGACACACCGTCAGAGGCATTCGCATAGAGTCATATTTTGTTCTAGTATCGAGTTGTAATCATTGAGTTGTAAATAAATAGAAGTGTGATGATCATCATTATTAGAGCATTGTCCCAATAAAAAAAGGCCCAAAAAAAGAAAAAAAGGGAGAAAAAAAATAAAAGGGACAATGTTACTATCCTTTTCCACACTTGTGCTTCAAAGTAGCACCATGATTTTTATGATAGAGAGTCTCTTATTTTGTCACTTTCATATACTAGTGGGAATTTTTTATTATAGAACTTGGCTTGTATATTCCAACAATGGGCTTCCTCAAATGCCCTAGGTCTTCGTAAGCAAGCAAGTTGGATGCACACCCACTTAGTTTATTTTGTTGAGCTTTCATACATTTATAGCTCTAGTGCATCCGTTGCATGGCAATCCCTACTCCTTGCATTGACATCAATTGATGGGCATCTCCCTAGCCCGTTGATTAGCCGCGTCAATGTGAGACTTTCTCCTTTTTTGTCTTCTCCACACAACCCCCATAATCATATTCTATTCCACCCATAGTGCTATGTCCATGGCTCACGCTCATATATTGCGTGAAAGTTGAAAAAAGTTTGAGATTACTAAATTATGAAACAATTGCTTGGCTTGTCATCGGGGTTGTGCATGACGAGAGCATTCTTGTGTGATGAAAATGGAGCATGACCAAACTATATGATTTTGTAGGGATGAACTTTCTTTGGCCATGTTATTTTGAGAAGACATGATTGCTTAGTTAGTATGCTTGAAGTATTATTATTTTTATGCCAATATTAAACTTTTATCTTGAATCTTTCGGATCTGAACATTCATGCCACAATAAAGAAAATTACATTGAAAAATATGCTAGGTAGCATTCCACATCAAAAATTCTGTATTTATCATTTACCTACTCGAGGACGAGCAGGAATTAAACTTGGGGATGCTTGATACGTCTCCAACGTATCTATAGTTTTCATTGTTCCATGCTATTATATTATCTGTTTTGGATGTTTAATGGGCTTTATTATGAACTTTTATATTATTTTCAGGACTAACCTACTAATCAAAGGACCAGTGCAAATTGCTATTTTTTTGCCTATTTCAGTGTTTCGCAGAAAAGGAATATCAAACGGAATCTAAACGGAATGAAACCTTCGGGAGAGTGATTTTTGGAACAAACACAATCCAGGAGACTTGGAGTGGACGTCAAGGAAGCAACGAGGTGGCCACGAGGCAGGGAGGCACGCCCAGGGGGGGTAGGCGCGCCCCCACCCTCGTGGCTCCCCTAACCGACTTCTTTCGCCTATATATACTCATATACCCCGAAAACATCCAGGAGCACCATGAAACCCTATTTCCACCGCCGCAACCTTCTGTACCCATGAGATCCCATCTTGGGGCCTTTTCTGGCGCTCTGTTGGAGGGGGAATCGATCATGGAGGGCTTCTACATCAACACCATAGCCTCTCCGATGATGTGTGAGTAGTTTACCACAGACCTTCGGGTCCATAGTTATTAGCTAGATGGCTTCTTCTCTCTCTTTGGATCTCAATACAAAGTTCTCCTTGATTCTCTTGGAGATCTATTCAATGTAATTCTTTTTGCGGTGTGTTTGTCGAGATCCGATGAATTGTGGGTTTATGATCAAGATTATCTATGAACAATATTTGAATCTCCTCTGAATTCTTTTATGTATGATTTGATATCTTTGCAAGTCTCTTTGAATTATGAGTTTGTTTTGGCTTACTACATTGATCTTTCTTGCAATGGGAGAAGTGCTTAGCTTTGGGTTCAATCTTGCGTTGCTCGATCCCAGGGACGGAAAGGGAAACGACACGTATTGTATTGTAGCCATCGAGGATAAAAGATGGGGTTTATATCATATTGCTTGAGTTTATCCCTCTACATCATGTCATCTTGCCTAATGCGTTACTCTGTTCTTATGAACTTAATACTCTAGATGCATGCTGGATAACGGTCGATGTGTGGAGTAATAGTAGTAGATGCAGAATCGTTTCGGTCTACTTGTCACGGATGTGATGCCTATATACATGATCATGCCTAGATATTCTCATAACTATGCGCCTTTCTATCAATTGCTCGACAGTAATTTGTTCACCCACCGTAGATGCTATCTTGAGAGAAGCCACTAGTGAAACCTATAGCCCCCGAGTCTATTTTCCATCATATAAGTTTCCAATCTATTTTATTTTGTAATCTTTACTTTCCAATCTATATTATAAAAATACCAAAAATATTTATCTTATTATCTCTATCAGATCTCACTTTTGCAAGTGCTCGTGAAGGGATTGACAACCCCTTTATCACGCTGGTTGCAAGGTTCTTATTTGTTTGTGTAGGTACAAGGCGACTTGCGTGTAGTCTCCTACTGGATTGATACCTTGGTTCTCAAAAACTGAGGGAAATACTTATGCTACTTGCTCAAGAGGTAGCATGCCACACCTCGGGTTTGAAGTGTTTCCCGTGTGGCGGTGTCCTCTCACGTCCGAGCTCCAATGCCGGACTCTATCCAAATTCCAACAATGAACTACTTTCGAGGTGTCTTTTTGTAGCCGAGCTCCAATACCGGACTGCATCCAAGCTCCAACGCCGGTCTGTATCCGAGCTCCAACGCCGGACTGTATCTGAGGTGTCATAGACTACCTCGGTCTTGAAAAAGTCAAAGGAGTTTAGCTGAGCTTAATGCCGGAAATGCCATCTTTGGAGCCAACCATTTGTATCCGTGCTTTATCTAATTGCTTGCGGATTTTATTTCCGATTGATGCAATTTATTTGATGATGAGATGTATAGCCAGTAGTCCACAAGGTGTGTGTCGGCCTAAAAATCCGAGATGCACATTTAGAGGAGAGAGTGATCGGCGGACGGGCCCTTGAGAGAGGGTTTTGAGAAGTCGCCGTAATATATTAGCTTGATGCCAGATAAGTCCCATATGGTACCTATTGTTGTCCGAAGACACGTTTGCCCATAGTTTGGTCAAGCCGAACACTGAGCACTTTGAATTTTCTACATTGAATAGGCAATGCAGTAGCCCCCAAGACACTGGTCGGGTGGCAACACCAGATCAGGGGATCGATGTGCCCCTTTAATATTAGTAAACGATAAGCTCGAAGCCCAGTAGCCCCCGAGCCTTAATGTGGGCACTAGTGGCCGAAGTAAGGATCAATATCCGGAGTAAAAGCACAAATTATGTGTAATGATTCTATGTATCTAAGTACTCTACATCATTAATGTTGGGATCCGCACTGTAGAAAACCTTGTTGACCGACCATCGGCTTCAACCTCCTCAGCCAGTAGCCGGGGAGTGTTTGTCCCACTTTATAAAGCCTTTATGAGGGCAAAGATTTACGACAAACAAGGCAATTCGGCCATACAGTTTTATAAACAAAGGTATGCGGAGAGAATGTTATATTACTATTTAATGCAAGAAACATCTTCCAAAGAAAATAGTCCCGCTATCGGTTCCTTTCTTTGGGTTGTCATGCCGACCATGGTCATGAAACCTCACCTCCGATCAATGTGGGAGAAAAATATTGAGGATTTAGTTTGGGGAAAGTTCCCGAACTATGTGTTCTTTAGCGAACCTAAATTTTTTACTTCCGTCATTGCCGACCAATTATATCCTTTAAGATCGCTAGCTTTCGGCTTCACCCAGTCTGAGGTACTAACTCGGATGACCCGGTAGTAACAATCACTGAGGTGCTCCCTTTACTACCTAGCCGAACAATCGGGAACGTAGGGGTAAGCACATGAGCCAGGCAACCCAGCTTGGCCAAAATCTTAAGTCAAATTGATGCATATGTATGGCTTTATAACGATGATTACGGAAGGCAGCCCTCGTATATTAAATACAAACACCGATTATATGTTTATTTTGACTCCGTTGCGACCGTTTATCAGTTGAAAGTGGCCCATCGTCAGCTTCCACCCCCTTGTAGATGCTACGCAAGGTGTTTCCGTAATAACAAAACAACCCTTAGCCGATGTCTCGGTGCCCGAAGGCGGTTGTGTTAGCGGAAACAAGGCAATCAAATATGCGGGCTTTATAACTTTCACTTAGTCATAGGAGCATTAAACTGGGGAAGCTAGCTACGAGCCCCCTGTTAGTGTTCGGCACCATCCGAAGTCTACCATTAACACTTCGGCCAATGTTATGAAAGGCCCATCGTTTAACATGGGGTAATTGGTATTGATCTATAGTTTGACACCGTCATCGGATCGCTGACCAGTTTACGCCTATTGTGACAGTCAGTTTTCGGCTTTCTCCACTGAGGTGCTTAACCATTCGAGCTGGAAGCACAATCGCAGTGGTTCTCCTTTTGCACACCTAGCCAAACAAAGCGAAACGTAGGAGGCAAGCACAGGAGCCGGGCAACCCAACTATTGACCGAAGACACAATTCAAAATCGATGCATATATAGCAGTATCCGAGAATGTTTTTGCCGAATCTATAAAGGTGTCCGGCGTTGCACTGAGAGACTTATGCTGGAAACACACAAATAGTTTAAAAGTGCCATAGGCTTGGAAAACCAAAAAACTTCAGTAAAAACTTTACGACCAAACTAAATCAAGTCATTTGGTGCCAATCCGAAAATTGGTCTTAAAATTTTTGTGCTTCTGTCATGCATTAATATGACACATCCGATCTCAAGACTTCAAGCGGGTCAGCCTACGGCTGCAACCTCCTATCCCGAAGGCGGAGTACTTCTCATTAGGCCAGTTTAGCGAACTAAACTCAAGCGGCTTTGAGAGAGAAACTAGGCTCCCAGGCTATTGACCACACACTCGCGTCGAAAAAGGAGTGATAGAAAAAGACTTTGCAACGACTAAGAAGAAAACTTTTATTATAAAATGGCTCATATAAATTTAAGAGCCCCTAGCTAACTTGGGCAAAAGAAGTCTTTTCTAGCAGACACCGTTTTAGACAAACAGGTCTTTTTAAACACAAATATAATGCTTGGTCGAACCGAACAGAAATTAAAAATTGAAAAAAGTTGAGCATTAAAGCGACTTAGCTGGTTAATGTGTTCGGTGTCGATGACGCGGCCCGAGCTTACGGCGAGACGAGGTCCCAGCCCCCAAGTTGGTCTCGAGATAGCCGAACAAAGAGCTCGGCACTCCGAAGTGGCGACACAACACGGCCGCAGTGGAGAGGTGAAGCCCCCAGTCCGACCGAGGCGACGGAGCAGGCCGACAGTATGATGCCGAAGTCCTAGGCGTGGGTTAATGAAGTGATGACGAAGCCCCCGGTCCAGCCAAGGTGACGCGGTACGTCGGTACGCCGAGGTGATAGCGCTGCCCAACCCGGATTATTTACCTATGCACAGAAAATAGTGCAAGCCGGAGATAATAGTAATACTAAATTAAAAAAATCATAGCATAATAAATAATTTATGCAAATTGAGCAATAAAAGAAATATGACCCGTGTGCCGAACAGTCGATGAGGTAGAGCTCTCTCAGCGATGCCGAAGTCCCTGAGGTAGCCGAACATATCGGTATGGCAATTCGACCAACAAGATGATCACGCGAGCCGATTTACGCCGATTGGGACGACGATGTCGGCTTGCCGAAGTGACCGCGTGACGCAGTCGAAGTCGATTACCTACACATGTAAAATAGTGCAGTCCAAGAAATAATAATATAAATATAGAAAAAAACCATGCATAAATAATTTACGCAAAATATTTTTTTAAAAGACATGTGGCCTTGCGTCGAAGCCAATGTCGGTGCAGGGCTCCGGCGTGACAAAGCCTGTATTCACAGGGCGGTCCGAGTCCCCGTTGAGGCGTTCGCCGAACTGCGGACGGGAAACTGACCGAACCATCACGCAACCATCGTTAACGTGGCCATCATTTGACAGACCTGCGTACAGATGATGGAACAAACCAGAGTAATAATTCCTCGGAAAAAATCCAAGCAAGAAAAAATAACTAGGCTTAATAGCACGTGGTTTATCTATTGTAGCAATATGAAGAAAGGTTACTCCCAAAATTGGGACTCGATCCACACACCCATTGCCTGATGGGCGATGAAGCGACGGCATGGCGATGCTGGCAAAGGTTGGCTCGCCGAGGCAAAGCCCCGGGTCCAGCTAACGCGACGAAGCTGGTCGGCTGGTGACGCCGAAGTCTCCGGAGTAGGTTGATGAAGAGATGGCGAAGCCCCCGGTCCAGGCAAGGTGACGAAGCAGGTTGGTAAGGTGACGTTGCAGCCGCTGTGCCAGCCGAGGTGTTGAAGCGGTTCGGCGTGGCAGACATCGGTTTGAAGAAGCTACGGCTCGGCCATGCCGACGCTTGTCATAACTTGTGACGCGGTCAATGCCGGATTGATGAAGTGACCGAGCGGCAATGTCGGCGCGCCTGACCTATGCAATCCGTGGGGCGATGGTGTTGGTGATAATTTAGCCTTCGCGATGCCGAACTCTTGTTCGGCTTGCCGAGTTGATGATCCGATAAGGTTGGGCTCGTCTTGATGAAGCGACGATCTGTCTAGCACAGGTCAGCAGACGTGGAGTAAGGGCTGGTTTGACACTGGCGCGATGGTGAGGATTACCTCCAAAAAGGAGCAAAATTTGTGGGCATGTGTTCAGAAACGAAACACAATACCCTAAAAAGAGATTCTTCCAAAAAGATTGTCCAATATCCCGTTCATGAAGAAAGATGAACTCAGGTCGGATTCGTATTCGCGCAGAAAACAGATCCGAAAAGTGATGCACTAATCGGAATGTTCCCAGAGTTTGAACAGTCGGATCGAGCTGAAATTTGAGAGGTGGTAGATATGGAAATTTCGCCGAAGATGAACGGTTGGATCTTCCAAGTAACCTCCGAGCTAGGCTCTGGAGACCAGGCCCGAAACTCGTCCAGATTCCCGTCAAGACTCGACAAGCCTCCAGTATATCATAGATCGCCGAAGATTCCTCCATCGGAACGCGATGAAATTTTACGGGGTTGTTGTACACTCAATTCCGCACAATTCCACCAAAGCAATCATCAAAGCGATGCTCGAGGAGGCGGTGGCGGCAGATACAGGTTTGCTGTCCAGAAAAACAGCACGGTCGCCCGAGGGCAATGTTGACATTGAGCCCCCGAGCTCCATCGATGATTCCTCGATGATCTTGATAGAGATCGGAGTTGATAATGAAGGCCCCCATCCAAACATAATGATCTGAGATGGAGCGCAGTCCTCGGTCGAGCCAAGGTGACTAATCGAGTCGGCGAAGAAGATGCCGACATCGACAATAAGGCTCGGTTCTGACGCGTAGATTGCGCCGGAGACTATCTGAATTCACATCGCACCGTGGCGACTGCTAGCAGGCTATGAATGAAAGCACCAATGTCAGTGTGAAATCCAGCATATCTCATAGTAGGGGTCCTAAGCTAGGCGTCTTGGAGCGATGGTAACATAGACACAGGGTTTTACCCAGGTTCGGGCTCTCTCGAAGAGATAATACCCTACATCCTGCTTTTGATTGTATTCATATAGGTGTAGTACAGAGTACATGTATCTACCAGGAGATTGTTCTAATGAATATTAGATATATAACACACCGGAGGCCTAGGGTTTTAGGAGAGTCCTCGGCTTGTGCGCCAAGTCTTGTGGAAACCTCCTTGTATGCGGCATGGGCCCCGAAGTGGCCCATGAGTGAACTGCCATGGGGGTCCTTGGTCCGATCCACATGATCGGGGGACAACGTGGTGAGTACCCCCTAGTCCAGGACACCGTCACCCACACATGATGGAAGAGATCACACAGAGAAATACTATTCACTCATGTCTGCGGTTCCAGTATTTTGAAACAAGGTGGTCCACCCTAAAAGAATATTGACAAAAAATATGACAAGGCAAGCATAGATGTAGTGAATCAATCATTACTTGTGAGCTTACTAGGACAAGTATGCAGAATTGTAACTGCAGTAAGAGACCGTCCAAAATCTGAATCAAGAAGTTGGTCTAGCACTTATTGTTTGCAACTAATTGACGTGTATAATTGGATATCATATTGAATGAGTAAGAAAGACAAGTAAAATTGTCAACAAACCCGGCCTGCAGTAGTAATCTGGGTCAATGTCACTATGACCAACAATCCAAAATGACTAGTGTCTGTTCCTAGGGCCGGAATTTTAAAACCCTGTGAACTTTACAGGTACTAAAGATTAATGAAATACATCTAAACCATTAAGTGTGGGTAACACTCAGTACACAACAAACCCTAATGACAGTCCTACCTAATGAGTAATGAATCAATTAGAAAATGGGTGATGAGGAGTGGCTGTTGAGTGTTGAGGACGTCTCTCAGGATAAATCAGGTTGGCTTAGTGGCTGCTGCACGCCTGAGCCCTGAACGGACTGGGAAGGTAGGCACGGCGGCGCGCCCGGGCAGCGGTGACTCTGTTGGGCGAGCGGCTCCTAACCTCCTGTTAGTATGGCGTCTCCTCCTAGAGTCATGCCGTCCGGGGACGGCAAGTCGCCGGCGAGGCAGGCGGCTGGGGGCGAGTAGAGATCAGAAGCACATCAGAACAGAGGGGTATCGGGGCCTGGGCTGACCCAAAATCCTAGGGTGGGCCGCGGCCCATCGTGGGCACCCTGTAGATACACACCTGAGCGGCGTACATGATTTTTCGAAACTAAATTAGGAACATTTAGCTGACCAATTAAACGACTCTGTTCTAATAATATCAGATTCGTATTTGAACAACTAAGCTTGTTTAGCTTGATGGGTGGAGCAGTGCTATTATGACACGAAGCACGTATGCTGATCGTATGGTGATCATA